>NC_141146.1:138530857-138708574 GCF_053477565.2 Lygodium microphyllum
CTTCCGACGATATAAGGATAGTCCTCATGGAGATCAACAACGATAGGGATATACTACTAAAATAGATACGGAATGTAGCTTCCAAAGAAATTTTGTAAGACCCTGGTTGTAATGGATCCCATGTAAAATGTTATGAATATGAATACAGATTTTTTGGCACGTCTTATTTTTGTTTATTCGCTTTTTTTCTAAATTTATGTCTTTGAGTTATCGTTACATGCATTCGAACAAATTCATGCTGCATAGGAACTCGATAAAGCACTACGTATTACATTTAGAATATGAATCGTGTTGCGTATAAATCCGATAAATAAACGTAACATTCAAGTTAAAAACAATAATAAATGATGTGTATGACAAACTACATTGCACGCAAATCCAACAAATATCGCTTTTCATTACTTCAAGAGAAGATTACAAAGTGCAATACATTGGTGATGAGATATCATTTGGCAATAAGTACATCTACTCTCTCCCAAGCTTCTTCGGGCTACACTCCCCATAGTCAGAGCTATTCTTGATCATATGTAGTAACACATTTTTCCCTAGTAGTTCCTGCCTAGTGGCATTGGGGTCTTGAACACTAGCAATGATGCAACGGGCCACTATGGAAAAATGTGGCCCCCATACCTAGTACTAGAGAATAAATAGAGGAGCTTCGAACGTTGAAGCAACACTACTTTCTCCAAGCTAGAGTTCGTTGGGATGGTCTTGAAGGGCTCAGCTTTCGTTAGTGCCCTCAAGTTCAGGAAGTTCTCAATAAAAGCCAAAGAGCATGTCTTATGAAATACAATAATGTCACTCACAAGCTGGCCGATATACTCCTTCAATGCCGAGTCATGCACCCTTCCTTAGCTACCAAATCGGCCACCTTGTCTAGATGAAAATTCATCTATATAGACAATGTCCTGCATCGCATGAGTTCAGTATCAGACTCACTATGCTTGGAGTGTGCTAAAGATATATACATCAGATTTACACGCAAATTTACCAGTAGAGCCTCCAAGGCAGATTCAGGTCCCCCAGACGCAAGCCTCTGACCAATGCTTCTCTGGGTGCGTGATCCCGACAAAAATTAATCCCAATGATCCTGATGTCCTAGAGGCCCTACTAGTAAATTTGTGTGTGAATCTAATAACATTACCTTATCTGCATCATCTATATACTGCTCTAATGGAACATCCAAGTCTGCTTCTGCAACTGCGCCACCCTCGTATCTCTCTTGGGAAGGTATTGTGTAGTCAGGTCGAGGTCCAAAAATGCTTTCTTGTGATCACTCTAACTCCTCATTTGAGATATCATATTGTGTACTGCATCCTTAATCTGCTCTTGGATGCTCACAATGGCAGAAAATGTCATCGGCACTCGGGCCATCATATCGAGCCGCCTCATCAACATGTGATGGGGCATCTTGTATATCAATATCTATAAAATCATTAGGTGCATCACGCACCATAATATAATATAGTTCTTCTTCTCTTAGCTCCGAAATTTCTAGTACATCGTGCATGAGTAGATATTCCACCCCCTCAATGATGATAGCATGGAGAGAAGCGAGGGGTGGCTCATCGCTTGTTGGCATCTCATCAAGGCAAGGCGGTGGGTGCACAATGGCTAAGCTTTCCTCTACGCTTGGTTCAAGTGTGATCTCTTCGGCCTCCCTCTCAAAATACTCTAGTTGTGGCTGAGAGGGTACATCGATCTCTTCATCACTGTCCTCTTGCACCTCACTACACAAAACATATATAGCAAATATTGCACTGCACCTGATGAGATCCATCGTGGTGTGGTCCTGGGATGAGGTGGACACTGCTCTAGCGTGGAGATGATGCCCCATATGCACAAGGGCTTGATTAATCACCTTTGCATGGCTTGATCCAGCATGTAAAACTATATAAGAAATCTATGGGGACCCATTTGAGAGCAAATTCTGGAATAGAGTAGGTGAGAGGGTTTGCCGCATCACAAAACAATGCCAGTATACTAGAGCTAGGGTCTACGATGGAAAGCGAACTCTCTAGACTCAAGGTCATGCAAAACCTAGGGTATATCTGGTCTACTATATATGTGTATAGCGTGTGGAGCTAATCCATGCGGCGAAGGTGAGAGTGGTAGCCATGGCACACAAAGAGAGAAAGAATGAGAGCACAAGTGTAAAGAAGTAGAGAATGAAAGTGAAAATGAGTTTGGAGTTATAGCTTTTATGTATCTAGGGTTTTAAATAAAGGTTCTTTTTTAACCCTAAAGTTTCAAATTAAAACTCTTACCTTAGTTTCTTTATTTCAATACTTTAAAGTCACCATTAAAATTACTCATACTGACAAATGCTTCGTTCTATATTATTATATCTTTGTATATACTTGGATCGCTGAGTATACTCAAGTCCAACCTAGAGAAAATATAGAAATTTTTTAAGAAAAGAAATCTAAAAGACCTTCAAAATCGATTAGATCCAATCTAATATTTAAATTTAAGAAATGAGTAGAAGATATGAGCTACAATATATTATTATGCAAAGACAATATTGCATAGATTATAGAACTCCAACCTGCAATTTAGTTATGATTTTAACCAGCACGATTGACTAATTACAATATATATGATCGCACACTTGGATCACAGTAAACTAAGATTATCTAAATTGAAAGTACTCATAAGTTTTTTTAAATTATATTCATTCTTTATAAAAAAATTTACAAGGGTTCCACTATCTCAAGGATATGTGGAGAAGCACATTGTTTACATGTCATGGACTGCTCACTATGAATCTTAACGTTTCTATTATCTAACTTGAAGCAGAAGTTGCAGAGGGTCTCATCAAAAAAGAAATGGGCTAATGGTTCTCTGTGCTGACCACAAAAGGATTATGACCATTCCATAAGATAAGCACATCTATGAGAGTTGTATGTGTCTCATCTCAGGTATCTTAATCCAAGCTGATCCACTCCCCTCGCAAAAGTCACCATCTTCTATATCGAAAGTGAATGCACAGAGTTTGTCTAGTGATGAAATACCTGTAATTTAAAAAATAATAATGGTAAGTAAATGCAACTAACACAATAATTTATCTAAGCAAAACCTATATCAATTAAATCAAGGCATTCAAAGTAGTAAAAAAAATATTTATATGAATGTGAGATCAGATTGGTTGACCTTGCACTCAATCATCTCATCAAAATGTGTTCTTTTGGCTTGCCAAGACTCACCCAATAGCTAACTCATCCATTCCTCGAATGGACACTTGCATTGATAAGTAATCTTTGTTTTCTTCAGAACATCACATGAACCAAACAAATGTACAAACAATGAGAATGGAATAAACCAACTAAGATGCACATCTTTGGAGCTTGTGGTGGGTTTCATAACACTATTGATGTCAGATTTTATATTGGACTTACATGCTCCTGACAACTCCAAGCTATCAATCAACCATTCACCACCACCACTAGATAGTGGCGGCAATGGGGCATCCTGCAATCTCTGGCTTTCTACTACATACAATGAATTATAAAAAAAGACATTTTGAGTTGCAAGTTGACTTGCAAAGTTATTATCATAGATCAAAGAACCTATGTCTTCATACCAAACATGTATCTTGCTGCTCAAACATTCCACATTCTGCCATTCATGCAAAGTTGATGGATATAGAGTTGTCAGTAAAACAAGATTGAATTAGAACATTGTAAAGATTTTTAAAAACAACTCTAATGCAAAAGAATAAACAATGATAAAATTTAAAAACTTACTGTTTTGTTTATAATTTGCAATGTAGTTCTTGTCGTGTACAGAGATTTGTTTGTGCGTATAAACATGTTGAATCAACACTTATGTTATTGTACTTGTTCCATTAAATACTTTTCTGAACTCTAAAATTCTACCTTTCTAATGTTTGCTAGGGTTTGTAACATCCTTATGCCTGATCTTGAAACTCCCTCGAGTACTTGGGTGCTTGCTAGACAATATCGCCTAAGTCAATGGTGTGGCCAAAGGTCTATTTAAGGATCTGTTCACCAAATATGGTACCCTAATCAAATTGGTTAGTGATAGAGGTACACATTTTGTAAACAAAGTCCTCAAGGAGCTCACATCACTCTTTTTTATTGTACATAAGAAATTTTCTCCTTATTACCCACAAGGTAATGGCTTAACTAAGTCCACCAACAAGGTCTTGTGTAAAATCTTAACAAAGTTGGTAGATCAAAATAGAAAAGATTAGGACACTAAGCTTCCCATAGTACTATTGGCCTTTGGAACTTCCTTCAAAGTCACAATTGGCATGACTTCGTACAAACTAGCATTTGGTATAGGAGCCATTACTCTTGTGGAATTTGTAGTCTCGAGTTTTTGACTCATGATGAAAGACTGGCTCATTCTAGAATAATCTCTTCCATTCCAGATGGGTTCCATTCCAGATGGAAGCCATTGCCCAACTGGAAGAAGACCAAATCCACAACACATATATTTTGTTCGAGGTCCAAGCCTAGAAAAAATACCAAGTCGACTCTGGCTGTCCCAAAAACCACTATTCAAAAAGTTCCAACTTGTCCTAGACTTTAAGACCTCGAATGGGGAAACTATGGGCAAGCTCAAGTTTCAGTGGAGCAGTCTCTTTTAGGTCCTTCATAATTCCGATAGCACTAACTCATTCTATCTAAAATATTTATAGAAGCCTATCAACGGATTCTGACTCTGCCACTATCATGCTAAAGGCCTCTAGTGCCCATTTCCAACCACACTCAATTTTCTTATATACACTTCACCATTAGACTATGGCATTCTATTCCCACTATTCGTCCACCTCCAAATCAAATGGCTCTAAGAAGTTCCCACTTGTTTTGACGTGGAGCTCATTTATGAAACCCATTCATTAACAAATGCGACTGATGGTGTCTTGGTATCTCAAAATACCCATGCTAATCATGATTGCTCATGGTCTATTTTGTTGACATGGCACACATGCATTGGCCAATATCTTTGCCTTCAACACACCATCACTTAAGAAACAACCTCTTCCTCGACACCCTCATTTTACGCCCAACACTTGAGCACATCTCTTTTTTGCCTCTTTTTTCCCTCTTTCTCTCTTGCACTCTTTTCCTCTCTCTGCCATGGCATATTTTCAACTTTCCACTAAGGCAATTATATCCATCAACCCTATGGGACTTATCGATACCCAAGCATGGATCAAGTCCCTATAGCTCACCTTGTTTGCTAACCTCCCATAGAGCTCTATCCTAGTGCACCCTAACACAGAATCCATTTTGGAGCAGTTGAATCGACCATCTAGATCCAGGGCAACACTTACAAGCTCTCTATCATGAGAGTACAAAGGATGCTTTGCTTGCTTGCCCATGGTGAACAAGACCCCCCCCCATCCCTCCCCACCACCACCATGGAAGCCCTCTTTAGCCCCATCACCAACAAGAAGTACCGGCTCACAAACCTAGTCAACGACCACAAGAGCAAGCTCAATGCCCTTAAATTCCTACTCGAGGCCCTCTACTTGCAAGCTAAGGTGTTCGGCATCTCAAGAAAGGTAGTGGCTCTTTTCTTATCCTCCCTTGATGCTCCTATCGCTTGGGCACATGTCCTTTTGGACCACCTCTTTGTCGAGGAGAAGTGCCTCTCCCATAGGCACTCCATCGTCAAAACCATCAAGGTGATGTGTGGCCAAAAATTCACCCTTCTCTTTCTGCCACCCACCCTTCTTAACCTGGTCCACTAGCTTTCCTCAACAGCGATAGATACCTCTCAATCCTAGGACAGGAGCCTCAATGGAGCCCAACCCCAAAACTGTCAAGGACACAAGGCCCAGCACCAAGGCACTCAAATAGGAGGAGCAACCTACTCTGAAGAGTGGTGAAGTCTAAGTGTTCAAAAAGGACAACCCACTGCCCAATCCCATGGCCCAACAACCTCCCAAACAAGGTCCCATACCATAGGAGCCCCACCAGCCCCGATCCCCCAAGAAATCTAGCTCAGCCACCACTAGCCTCTCCACCAAACTTGCCCTCCTCAAAATGAAGGGGCATAAATGCCCACTGGAGGAGGAGACCATGGATGACACCAAGCCCCTTGTCCCCATTTCTTCCCTCACCAATCCTAACAATGCATCCCATATGGCCACCCCCTCCTCGTCAACTTGTCCCACAGTAGCTTGTCATGATCCCTGTGAGAGAGAGAAGAAATTTTCTTGTGTGTCTTACTCACCTCCCAACCAAATATACCCTCTTCCCACCTTGTAATCGGGTCTCTAGGGCTTGTTTTCATGGTGCACCCGATCAGTGTTCCCAAATAGACAAGTCATGCCCAATTTAGCAAGAAATCTAAGGGTATACCTCGAGCTTCAGACCTTGGCACTTCTTGCCCTTGTCCAGGACACACTAATTAATGGGCGTCTTGGGCTACTTGCCCGGTCGAAAGTTATTATGTTTGACATTCTCTCCCCCTTTCAAAAAATCATTGTCCTCAATGATTAGTGATGGGAAGTGTCGTCGAATCAGAGCTTCTGATCCCCATGTAACATCAATAACTGGTAGACCCTTCCAAGCAACTAGATACTCATGGAGAGTACGATTACGCAACCATTTCTCTCTTCGATCTTGTATCTTGTCTGGTCTCCATGGTCAACAACTGAATCTTGTTCTTGCAAAGGTACCATACCATCAATTAGATTATCATCACATGAGATATACTTTCTTAATTTTCTAACATGAAACACTAGATGAACACGGCATCTAGGAGGAAGTTCCAATCAGTCAGCTACATCACTTAGCTTCAGAATAATTTTCCACGGTCCACAATATCTTGGAGATAACTTTGGACATTTGCCAGTCGATAAACTAGATGACTTGGCTGGTGCTTGGAGAAAAACTTTTTCTCCTAATTCAAAGATCCTACTTGACCTTTTCTTATCTGCAAAATGCTTAGCCCTATCAGCTTGCTGTAACTTGGCTTGAGCAATTTTAATATTAGCCTGTATGTCAATAAGAAATTATATTACAGCTGGGCATTTCGCATCTGGCCTTACTGTACTAGGAAAACTTGGATTCATTCCATAATTTATTTCAAAAGGAGACAAACATGTCACCTTATGAGGTCTGTTGTTATACGCAAATTCTAACAAAGACAAATGTGTATCCCAATCTGTTTGTTTATCAGATACATATGCTCTCAGCATGTCTTCTAGTATAAGATTGACTCTTTTTGTTTAACCATCTGTTTCTAGGTGATCACCACTTGACATGTTTAAAGACACATTCAAACAACCAAAGACATGACACCAAAAATGACCAGTAAACCTAATATCCCTATCAGACACAATGGACATAGGTAGACCATGCAACCTAAACACATGATCAATAAACAAATATGCGACTTGTGGAGCTTCAACACTTTCGCGAGTGGCTATAAAATGAGCCATTTTACTGAAGCAATCCATTATCACTAGGATAGTATCTTTTTGTCTCTGGGTTCTAGGTAAGCCGACAACAAAATCCATGGAAATACTTTTCCAATTAGATTCTGGAATTTGTAATGGCATTAGTAGACCTGGTGGCTTCACCCTTTCTGCTTTATTAACTTGACATTGAAAGCATTGTTGAAAATATTGGCAAACATCCTTGGCCAACTTTGGCTACCAAAATGTCCTTCTAACAAGCTATATGGTCTTATCAATACCACGATGTCCTGCACAAGGCACATCATGGTTATCAAACAAAACTTTCTTTCGTAGTTCCTGTGCACTAAGAACACGGATCTTGGCTTTTCGTTTAAGAAACCCATTCTCGATTGAAAGGTTATTAAATGAACTTGCCTTATCAAAAATAATAGTAGGCAATGAAACAGAAATATGTGGTCCATCCCTAATCAAAGAGTCTCGTTCTATGGCCTGATAAATTTTTGCCATATAAGAGTCCTCTAACTGTGCTTCCTTTATTTCTTGAAGTAATGAGCTTTCTAAAATTGTAAATATCATTTGATACATTATACGAGATAATGCATCAGCAACAACATTATCCTTACCCTTCTTGCATAGAATTTCCATATGAAATTATTGCATCATTTCAGCCCATCGAGCTTGGCACCCTCGAAGATCTGGTTGACTACAAAAATACTTAAGGATATGGTGATCTATATAAACTTTAAAGTCTGCACCATATAAATAGTGCCGCCAAACTTTAAGGCAATGAACAATAGCATAAAGCTCTTGTTCATGAACTGGCCAATTATGTTGGCTTGGGGAAAGCTTCTTGCTTTCAAAAGCTACAGGCCTGCCTTCTTGGCTATCGCAATGCTACTTGCATCTATTTCTAAAACAAATGAATTCTCAGGATCAACTATCTTGAGAATAGGGGTAGTAGAAACTGCTTGTTTCTTGTTGCACTGATGTCCACACATAGGGCACCATAGCTTGCAACATATATGTCATAGGAGTAGCTATATATGAGTATGCATATATAAATCTCCTATAGAATCCTGACAATCCCAAAAAGGAATGAAGAGTTGTTTCATTTTGGGGTGTCGGCTAGCTAAGTATCAGAACAACCTTCTTGGAGTCCATCTTGATCCTGTCGGCAGATACAATATGACCTAGATACTCTATCTCTACTAAACATAGAATCTTCTTGTCTAGGTTAGCATAGAGTTTTGCTTCCCGCAAAGTTTCAAAGGCTGTCACCAAAAATGACTCGTGCTCATGGATACTCTTACTATACACATGCACATCGTCAATAAAATCTACAACGAACTTGCCCATGTATGGTCTTAGTAAATCATTCATTAACATCATAAAAGTAGCATGACCATTTTTTAAACCGAAAGGCATAATCAAATACTCATATTGACCAAATCTTTTCCAAAAGCAGTTTTAAAAATATCTTCATCTCTTATTCTAATCTGGTAATAACCACTTTTTAAATCAATCTTACTAAAGATAGAAGCACCACTTAGAGCATCCAAAAGATCATCAATGCGAGGCATAGGATATATATGCTTGACAGTTATTTATTTAAGGCCATGTAGTCTACACACATTCAAAAAGAATCATCTTTCTTTTTTACAAGTAAAACAAGGGCTACAAAGGGTGAAAAGCTAGGTCTAATCAATCCTTTGCTTAAGTACTCATCCACCACCTTACGGACTTCATTCTCCTCTTGTAGACTCATCCTGAACAGGGGTCTAGCAACTAGATTAGCTCCTAGGACGAGCTCAATCCTATACTCCACGTTCCTACGAGGAGGTAAACCAAGAGGTAGTTTAGATTTAAATACATCAAAAAATTGGGCTCTTATTTTACTTGATAAGGCCGAAGGGATACTTGTGAAACTTCCACCTTTATCAGTGTCATCCTTTGACACACATTTAGAAATATTTAAAATATAATAAAAGTAAAGAGACGTACAATCAATCTTAAGTGCCTTAGTCATCAAGAGAATCTTCGCTTCTTGGAGATCTGGTTCTTCGCGAATCAACAATTGTCGGCCTTCGTGCTCAAATTGATAAATATGAGAAGAGAAGTCAATGATAGGTCTCTTCTTTGCGCGCCATTGCTTGCTTAACACTAGGTCGAATCTTGCAAGCCATGTAATTTCAAAATCCAAACTATCCTCATAAAACTAGATCTATACAGGGAGGCCAACAACTCGTTGATCCCATGTCTCTGTACCCATCTCGTCAGCTAGCTCTACTGAATAACTATATTCTGAAGGGGTACTCTTGAGCTTCACCTTCTTGATGAGATTAGAGCTAATAACATTATGTGAAGATCCCATATCAAATAAAATATGCACAGGGCATCTTGCCACTACGCCTTTCATTACAATGAGCTCAGTGCCAGCAAACTGGTACCCCTTTTGTGCCTCAAGCGATAACACTGCATTTGGCACAATCAGTACTTTCTTTGTTACTGTGACAGCTAGGATCCGTTCATGATAACCAGAGTCGTGTGGAGGTGACTCATCTAGATCATCTCTCGCCTTATCCACATCCTGCATTGGATTAAGCACCATTTGAGCACAAACTCTTGCCTTCTTGGGACAAGCCTTAAATTTATGCTCCCCTAGGCATCCATAACAGAGTCCTTCTCTCATTGCTTTCTCCCTTTGTTGTGGAGTGAGCATGGATTTATTGTGGGCTCTCTCAACCATAGTAGATACCTTTCTCTTGGTACCTGACACCATCTTGATCATATGCACCTCTTTAGTGTCCTTCGCATGAGGAGCACTAGATGCAACTGCAGGAGTAAAGACAGGGCGTGCACCTCTAGTCCAAGGAAATCTCTAGGCCTACCCATCTTCAAGGACCAATGCAAGCTCCACTGCCTCATTCAAGGTTTTACATCTCTCCTTCCTAACAAGTGGCCTTAAGGTTTCTTTTAAGCCTATGACAAATTTATGCACTTGCAAAAAGTCAGAAATATGTTCAGGGACCTTTAACAAAATCTCTCTATACTTGTCTACATATTCCTGGACAGAGTAGCTCTTCTGAGCTATGAAGAATCACACATCTAGAGCTCTTGTCCGCTCATCTGGAGGGACAAATTTATTATAAAACAATGTCTTAAATGCAATTCAAGTAGACGAATCTGCATGATCCTGCTCAATTTTCTACCACCAATGGTGAGCGGCATCCATAAGATTATATGTAGCTTGATATATCTTTAAAGCATCCTCATGAAAATGGCATAACTTAAAATACTGCTCCCATTTAGAGAGCCATTGTTCCACTGCATCTGCAGTCCTTTGTGCTACCGTGCCATTGAACTTAAGCGGCTTAAGGTCTTTAAGCTGCCACTTAGCTTCTGGCAACAAAGGAACGACTACGAAGGAGTCATGTACAACTTGTGTGGCAGGCATGCATGCATCAGGAAAACTCTCATCTAAAGGTCTCTTCCTTTATCCAAAGCATTTCGAGTTAAATTTTGCATTTGTTCAAGAAAAACTTGCATAGTGCCTTCCAAACTAGAAAGACGATTATGCACATCACTAGATGAAGGGGGCAACTCGTCATCATGCATAAGAGGTTCTTCCTCTACATCAATGTTGTTCAAAGGCATATCTTCAGTGCCTGACATGATTGATTAATTGATGTTTTTTTTTTTTTGGATTGATAATTCAAACCAACAAAAGCAAGACAAACGTAAATACAATATACTTTCAGAAAACTGTTATATTTTCGCAGAAGTACTATCCACAAGAAGCATACATGTCAAAAGCAAGCCTCTTTGTACATTTCGAACAAAAGTGCAAAGCTGAATAAGTCACCAAATCCTCTTTGACACCATGCATAAACATCCAAATGCACAGAATCCATACTCTCAAGCATACATAGACACACTCAAAATAGTGAATTTTAAGCCCCAAAAGGTAGAGATAATGTGTATCTGGCACCACGACCACAAGAACTGACAGAACTTGAATTGAAGTCCGTTGGAGCTTTCCCGCCTCAAGATGTCACTTTGGCGTGAAATTTCAAAACTGCTCCCAAGCTCAATTGGCCATGATAATACTTCAGAAGATTGTCTTCAAATCATTCTCGAAGGTCGTGAAATCGGTTTGCAATTTGAATGTCGTACCAAGAAGTTATAGATCTCAGAAAATGTGCTCATAAAGAGGAGAAAACGCCCTTTTTTTTTTACAAGGGGATGGAGGGCTCACAAGCTTGGTAAAAAGGGGATTCTATCCCACATGCAAAGTGCCACAAGGAATTTACCAAGGATAAAAGGTGAAAGGGAAATGGTCATTCTCTCAAGTAAAAGAGAGAGAGCTCTCTTGCGTGATGGAGTGTGCCTTGGCCTTGGTAGTGCCACATTGGTAGCTACAAGCTCGTAGGGCTATTGTTGGGTCTTGTGGTGGGTGTTGCTACTTGCAAAGAAAGAGGCTTTTCATGTTGCATTGTCTTCTGTGGTGTATTGCAGAGATACCTTCACGCTATCCACTCATCCACTCATGTGTGCTCTCACAACTACAGCACCATCTCACCTATGTATGGCTATAACAAAAAAAACCCCAAATCTTTCGTTTTTTTTTTTAAACCTTCACGCTATCCACTCATCCACTCATGTGTGCTCTCACAACTACAGCACCATCTCACCTATGTATGGCTATAACAAAAAAAACCCCAAATCTTTCGTTTTTTTTTTGAAACCTGCGAGCTCTGATACCAAATGTGAGAGAGAAGAAAATTTCATGTGTCTTACTCACCTCCCAACCAAATATACCCTCTTTCCACCTTCTAATCAGGTCTCTAGGGCCCGTTTTCATGGTGCACCCGATCGGAGTTTCCAAATAGATAAGTCCTACCCAAATTAGCAAGAAATCTAAAGGTATCCCCCGAGCTTCAGACCTTGGCACTTCTTGCCCGTGTTTGGGACACACTAATTAATGGCCATTTTGGGCTACTTTTCCAACCAAAGGTTATCTCTAACAATCCCACCTGAACTAAACTCCACCAATCTTTGAACTTCATCAATGGGTTCTTGGCTAGGCAGTGACATCAACATCATGATGTAGCGGCACAACCAA
The DNA here is from genome assembly GCF_053477565.2 of Lygodium microphyllum. Taxonomy (NCBI): domain Eukaryota; kingdom Viridiplantae; phylum Streptophyta; class Polypodiopsida; order Schizaeales; family Lygodiaceae; genus Lygodium; species Lygodium microphyllum. The sequence goes on from NC_141146.1 coordinate 138,543,382, forward strand.
CGTGCATAGCTAGCCTTTGCTAAAAACATCAAGAACAATGTGCAACAATTGAAGCAGGAAAATGTATTCCTCCGATCTTGCGCGGCTAGAGCAGACAACCTAGATGGTGCAACCCCACTCTCCTAGAGATCATTGAGAAAATTGAGCATGACTACAGAGTGAAATGGCTGGAGCGATGGGAAAAGTTACGACGATAACTCTAGGCCACCATGCTACTCGTCGACTCCTACTCCCAGCTCCCATCTCTGCTCGACAAACAGGATGAGACGGACTCTGATGCACAGACTGCTTCCCCTCCCCAACCACTGATCTTGACCCCTCCGCCCCATTCATCATAGCATATCAATAGTACCCTTATCTGTCCCGCTCCCTCTCACTCCCAATCTGCATCTGACTGCTCGGTAGCCAAGTTCAAACTTGTCGCTCTGCCTTGGACTGGACTGCCCACACTCCTCGAATCCTGTAATCGACCACCCAGCGACTAAGTAGACAAGGCCAAGTGTCTCCTACCCACTAGCAAAGGTAAACAGGTCACCACAAAGAAGTCCAAAGAAGACGCATGCATCGTTGCTAACCCTGGCTCCAAACTTCTTCGACTTCTCTGCGAGCATCAGTTCCACCAACCCTAAGCGGCAACTCATAGTCGAACACTACAAGGCACTGGAGTCGCAAAATGCAAAGGTGGAGGAGCGGATCCAGGCGCTTCAACAAGCAATGATGTGGATCTGAACCGAGAGTGGATGTCAAAATCCGACCTTCTATAGAGAAAGAACCGGCTCGAGTGGCTTGGAAGATGATAAAGGTTGGCATCCGTCGCCCCGACCTGGATTTAGCAAAACCATGCCCTGCCTGAAGCACCGACAAAGTGTCCACCTTCGGCCCAAGGCCAAAGCCGAACAAGGATTGCACCAAAACCCAGTGCCTGAATTTTCCTAACCCGGGTGACAAATACTAAGATCGCGGAGGCCATGCGGATGATCTACTCTTTAAAAACACCTCCACCTACATATTTGACATCATGAAGTCGGCTAATATCGCCCAACTTTGGGACCACCTTGCTCAATCTGAGGTTCTTTCCCTTAAACATTGGCACCAAATCCATGCCCTCCTATGTGTCGATTCTAGGCACAAAATAAAACTGGAAGGAGTCCAGGCCTACGTAGTCCAAATCACTTTTGAATGGGAACAACTACAGCAACAAATCTCTCTTGGTACCATTTACCTAGAGAAGCTCATGGTAAAGCTCATCTACCACAATGTTCTGCAGCCTCCCTTCTAGACTCACATAGACCTGTGGTTGCAGTAGCACCACCTCCAATACAATCCCCTCCTATCTCTCTGCCATCCACTTAGAGACCCAATAGCACCTTGACTTTGGCCCTGAATTTGGCCCCCACCCAATCTCAATCCACTTCACCCCCTAATACCTCCCCTTCCACCATGGCCCTTCTAGCCCCACCTCTACCATCAAACTAGTTCCAATCTGATGACACAATCGATATAGACGATGATGGCGATATTAGCAAGTAACTTGCTGGATCCGAGTCCACCATGTGTGCCAATGTAACGGCGGTGGCTGTTAGCACCCTTTAAAGCTGAGAGTCGCCACTGGCGCATTAAGGAGCTGACATGTGTAAATGCAGGAAAGGCTATCTAGCATAGCTCATGGGCAGAGAGAATGTCCCTCTGCAACCAACAGTGGCCTATATAAAGGAAGAGAGCAAATCATTGTTTTTGTTGTTCAAGTATACGTTTGGTCCTAGAGGTCAAGCAACAAAGATTGCTCCATGCCATATCCTTTCTGAGTCTTTATCTACTAGTCTTATTTGATTGGATCTTGGGTGCTCCCTAACAACTGAGCATACACTGTACTATCCCCTAGACATCGTAATTGGCAGTAGGGGGAGTCAATTAGGTAAATTGCATATTCTAATAGACGATAGAATTCTAGTAATTAGCAATGAGTGCTAGCATTGTGGTCAAAAATGCCACATTTCTAAAAACACACTTAAAAAAGAAAGTTGAAATTAGAAATGGAAAAAAGCAGCAAGGCAATTATACATTCAGTAGCAAAAACAATGATGACAAAAGTAAACAATTGTTTGTTATGCAACACTTTATGAATACTATGATTACTAATGGTTCACCAAAGAATGATGTATGCTATGTAGACTTAGGTGCCTCTAACCACATGACTTCTTATGGACAGTGATTTAGAGAGATGTGCAGTCTAGAGTCTCTAGTCCCTATAGTTGTTAGGGTCTTTTGTTCCAAAGTTCGGTGTTGCGACCATTCCAATCCCTAATTGTTGTATTGATGCTTACTTCAGTAATATATTTTGGATTGAGCCTTGAGTACATTCAGTGTTTAATCTATGTATTGCAAATATGTATCGCTCCACAACCCAGCTATTGCTGATCGTCAAAAGTGATGTCAATGTCCATCTATGTTGGTTTTAAGTGTGTCCATTGTCATTTTTTTGGTAGTTGTGCTTAGACACCGATTACACAAATATTGAAAGAAGCTAGGAAGAGAATAAATTGCAAGAGAGGAGAGAAATAGACAAAGGTCGCATGACACAAGAACATTGGGTACAATCTTCCCCCATAAATGGGTGAGCACCTCCCCCGTGCATGTATTTATAAATTATATTAGACTTTTGTGCTCAAAATGTATTACAATAGTATCTTTTATGGTTTTGGCTTTCCTTGCTTTTCCTTTTCTTTCCAACTTGCTTTTGGTAAAAGAAATCTACTGTAACCTATTCTAATAGCTTTACATCCAGAAATATTAGTTTATTCTCTCTAGCTTTTTACAATAAACACATCCTAAAAAAATCAATCACACATGTGCATATGCAAAGTCCTTACACTTGTGAGTGCTTAGAAAAATATATTATTTACATGCTATGAAGCATACAATTTGCAATAATATTTATACGCATTAAACTACACTTCCATAAAATATTTAGTCTATATAAATTTATCTAATAATCCAATCACTACATCACAATATTAGTATCCTTTCATTTATGTACCATGCATAATGGGACCAATGTCATGAAAGGAAAGTGGAACCCAGGAGGAAGAAGCTTGGCGGTGAGAGCTATGGTGAATGGAGAGCGAGAGCGAGAGAGAGAGTGAAACTCAAAGTGGAAACTCCAACAACCACAATGTGTGGCCTGGCCTTCCTTTATTCAAACTGTCACTAAAAGAATAAAGAATAAGTGACTATGATGGGCGCCCGCCACTTGCAGTGTACAATGGCTGGGTAGTGCTAGTGTAGTAATACACGGATGGCTAGGCGGAGGCGCCTTTACCCCCAACAACCTCCCACTTAAAGGTGAATCTGCCCCAGTGAGAGAGAAAAAAGAAAAGATAGTACAACATGTACACATGTACAACAGGATGAGGAAAAAGACGTCATCTCATCCAATGCCCATCAATCTCCTAAGGAAGGCAAAGCGCACGGTAGTGAGGCTCTTCGTGAGCAAGTCTGCAGGATTCTGCTCAGTCGGAATCTTGACAAGGTCAATAGACATGTCCTCAACGACCTCGCAAATGAAGTGATACCTCACCTCAATATGTTTTGTCTTTGCATGGAAGACCAGATTCTTGGCCAACTGAATGGCACTCATAGAATCCGAATGTAGTGTAGGCATAGCATCTGTCGTCATACCAAGGTCTACAATCAAACGACCTAATTAGATAGCCTCCTTGCAAGCCTCTGTGGCTGTAATATACTCGGCCTTTGTAGTGGAAAGAGCCATACACTTCTGTGCCCTAGACATCCAAGAGATAGCCCCTCCAACATAAGTGAACACATAGCCAGAAATGGACTTCCTACATCTCCCGCATAATCAGAGTCAGTGTACCCCACGACCCCTGTATCCTAGCTGCCATAACAAAGACACATATCTGTTGTGCCCTTCAGGTACCTCATGATACCCTTCACGGCATCCCAATGTTTCTTGCCATTTGTAGCCATATAACATGCCACAACCCCAACTGCAAAAGCAATATGTGGATGGGTAGCTATCATGGTATACATAAGACTGCCCATGGCTGATGCATAGGGAATCTTGGCCATCTCAGTCCTCTGCTCATCTATCTGCGGACAATCGGCCTATGAAACCTTCACATGAGAAGGTAATGGACAGCGAATAGGCTTAACATCCTGCATGCGGAAGTGCTCAAGGATTTTATGAATGTACTCCATCTATGACAGATAGAGTAGTCTCTTAGATCTCTCACGCGTAATGCGCATACCAAATATATGAGAGGCATGTCCCAGATCTTTCATCTCAAAGTTATTCTTGAGCTTAGCCTTAAGAGCATCTAGCTCCTCATAAGCTATCTCTGTTAAAAGCATATCATCCACATAGAGTACCAAAATTAGTAAAGAACCATCACGAGCTTTCTTCATGTACAAGCACGGATCCATAGCACTGCGGCTGTAGCCTTGTGACTACATGAATGCATCAAACTTATGGCACCATTCCCTAGGTGTCTGCTTCGATCCATATAGACTCTTGTTTAGCTTGCACACTAGGTGTTCCCTGCCAGGGTCTACAAAGCCCTTAGGCTACTCCATGTAAATCTCATCATGCAAGTCCCCTTGTAAAAAGGTCGTCTTGATATCTATCTGGTACAAGTCCTAGTCAAGCTGTGCAACCAAGGTCAAGACTAAGCGTAGGGTGGTCATCTTGACCACAGGAGAAAAGACTTCATCAAAGTCAACACCATGCTCCTACTTAAAACCCTTAGCAACCAATCGAGCCTTGTATGCCGGCTTGGGGTGTCCAGGGGTACTTTTCAGCTTGTACACCTACTTGCATGGCAAAGCCTTCTTACCCTAAGGCAAGGAAACCAAATCCCAAGTCTGATTCTTATGCAATGAGTCAAGCTCAGACTACATAGCCCTCTCCCAAGAGTGACAATCACCCCTATGCATAGTCTCATCATATGTGAGAGACTCTCTTGCATCTATAACCAGTACATAATCTATAGTAGGCGCAAAACGGTCAGGAGATCATCTATCTCTAGTAGAACGCCTCAACCCAGGCTTTGCTGCCTGACTGGCATCCTGTCTAACATCTGAGCCATGAGCATCAAGTGATGCTGCACGCTGTCTAGCTGGCGGTGGAAGGAGCAAGCTGAACGAGAGCAGGTGGCTCCTCCTGAAAGCTAACTCTATGTACCTCAATCACTTTCTCAGGCTACATATGCATTTTGTCCTCATGAAAGATGACATCATGGCTGCGGATCACTTTTCACACCTGCGGATCCCATAGACGGTAACCCATCTCTCCTACATCTCCATAGCCAATGAAAATGCATTTGACACTTTTAGGATCCATCTTATTGCGTTTGTCCTTGGGCATATGGCAGAATGCCTCACATCCAAAGACACGCAAATGATCATAAGAGGGAGGGGCATGTCCATACCTCCTCTGCAACCTGAAATTCAATGCCACTGCTAGGCGACCTGTTAATGAGATGCACTGCAATAGTAACTACCTCAGCCCAAAAGTGGTGCAGTAAGCCAGCTTGGCTAAGCATGCTATTAACCCTTTCCTGAATGGTCCTATTCATGGGTTCAGCCATACCATTCTGGGGTGGGATGTAAGAGCCGGCGGTCAATACCCCGCTCATCACAAAACTGCTCAAAAGCACGTGATACATACTCACCCCCATTATCTGACCTTAGGCATTTTAGCCTTTTCCCAAACTGGTTCTCTGCTAATGCAAGCCAACGTTGAAATGTGTCTAAGACATCGGATTTTCTCTTGATGGGATAAGCCCAAACCTTACGTGAGTAATCATCTATGAAAGTAACAAAATACTTTGCCCCACCTAGATTGACAGGGCATGGGCCCACATACATCTGAGTGCACAAGAGCCAAGGGCTCACCCATGCGTCTTTTACCAAACTTTTTATGCATATTTCTAGTCTGTCTACCATATAAACAATGATCACAAGAATCAAAATGCAAAGAGTCAAAAGGCAAAAGATACTGCAAAGCACGGAGCATTGTCATTCCTTTAAGGGACATATGCCCCAAACAAGCATGCCAAAGGGATACATGGAAAATAGAACCCACAGACAAAATATGATCCAATGTAGCTCCAGATACAAGTAAGTGATAGAGGCTGCTAGACTTGGCACTTCTTACAAGCACAAGCCTGCCACGAGTAATCTTCCATGCAAAGTCTCCAAAAGACACAAAGTTCCCTGCATCATCAAGCTGTCCAGCTGACATAATGCTGTGAGTCAATGCAAGTACATGGCGTACATCATGCAAAACAAAAGAACTGCCATAAGGAAATTGCAGCCTAATATCTCCAATGCCCACAATGTCAAGAGACCTGTCATCACCAAGACGCACAGAACCAGAGATGGTACGGTAGGTATGAAACTAATCTCTACAGGGTGTCTGACGCACCTGAATCCAAGAGCTAGCACTACGCATACATAGAATGTATCTCAGAAGCCTGTAAGGCATCACATGAAGAAGCTGCAAGTATGTAATCGTTATCTGAATCAAGGGTCTGCATGACATTAACCTCTTCTATCTTCACAATGGACTTTGCAGGTACAATACTACTCTCAGAAGACTTTTTTTGCACTTTCTCTTTTCCCTTTTCCTTGTGTTTATCATCGCGCATCTTATTGCACTGCAGCCTAATATGTCCTACTTTCCCACAATAATGACATGTAAGATCAGACTTCCGTCTACGGGACTTACTGCGACCACATGACTTAAACCTGGACATTTGAGAGTCCCTACCCTTATGATCATTATCATGCGTGCCATGTCTGCCACCTCTAATGGTCAATGCATGTGAAGAGCGGGAAGCATCATTATTTCTCTTGTTGATTTCCTCAATCAATAAAGCACTCTCAACATCTTTGATTTTCAGCTCATCAAGCTTGTTCGTGCATATGGCAGTACGAAAGATATCCCATAATTCAAGCAAGGTGCCAAGCAGAAAGAACAGGTGCAAGACGTCTTTGAACTCAATACCCTGTGGCAACAGATTCTTCATGATGGCATGAAACTGACTGAAATTAGATGATAGGGATGTCCCCTCCTTCATGCGAAGGTCCATTAATTGCTTCAGCCAATACATCTGTGACACAGGACTCTGCTACGCATAGAGCTCCTGAATCTTCTCCCATAAATCCCATGCACTCTAATTTTCATCTTCAACAACATTATGATGGACCTCTTCTGAGAGTGACAAAATAATGGTAGACTTGCATAGCTCATCAACTTCCATCCAAACATCATCATCCATATCCTTGGGTTTAACACCCTTGAAATGCAAGGGTTTAACCTACAACTTCTGCACCAAAACCTGCCATATTTGGGACTTTCAATACCCATAGTTGGTACCATCCAACTTGGCAATGTTAAAGAGAGTTGTGTCTTTCAAATGACCAGCCATACTATCCCAAATCAATGCAAATAGGAAAAATTGCAGGTTGTTGTAATTAACAAAAAATGCACTAAAACCACTACTAAAACTGGCAAAAAGAGTGGATATCACCAAGAGAAGTACCTGTCCACCAAATATGACCAAGATAACATCAAATAGTAAGCATTACCCTCATAGAAGTGCTCAAAATCTGTAGATTTCAACTTGCTGTAATAAATGATAATAGTATGTAAAACTGTCCCAAAGTGAAGCAATCACTAATACATATGTCACTACAACTTCCAGGTAGCAAGATACATCCAACAGTGAGTGTCAAGGGGCAAGAAGATACCAAGAAACCAATAACCTATCAGGCAAGAGACATCTCATAGGTCTAGAAGTCATGCATGTAATTGGTCCCGAGGTAAGAGAAGAGACCAAGCACAAGCACAATTGATATAGCAAGAAGCTCAATGCATGACCATCCAAGATGCATACAAAACTGACAAACCTGTGACAGAGATAGGTTCCTGTCCCAATAGGCGTATCAAATCAGCCCACTACAGACTAACTACAGACATAAAGCTCTCAAGAGAGCAAATGCATGTAACTGTCCCACAAGCTCAAGCTCAACTGTAAGTAAGACTTTGTGTATATCCGAATATACCAAGAGGTTCAACTGGAAGTAAAGTCAAATGCAAAGAGAGTAAGCAACGCTCTAATACATCGAATACATAGCATCAGACATGCCAAATCGTAGTAGGGTACATCTAGATCATAAATCCCAAGCTATCTCAGACCCGTAAAACATAAGCCTGAAAGCATTCAAAGAGCATGTAATTGACAACCAAATGTAATGCCGAGTAGGTCCAAAATGCTCAAATACATTTGAAGACGAAGCTCCAAGTAACTGTCAAGCATGGGCAAACCAAGTGGCATCCATATATGACCAAAGCATAAATGCAAGAAGCCTAAATGTCAAGCAGTGACAATAGGCATAAACTAGTCCCAAGCATGCCAACTGAAGCCAAATGCTAATGAATGATGACCAAGGCAGAGCCTATTCCAAGCTCAAAAGAATTTCAGAACCAAAAAGAAGCATTTGGAAATCTCCAAATACATCAGTATGATCATTCAAACCTCTAGTAAGCACTGCGTATCCAAGAACCAATGCATACACCAAGTAAATGAGCTTTAGTCCATTGTATTACAACAGCATATTTACTGTTAAATGAAGCTCAATCGGTGCCCAAATCTGCTCCAAATCAGTCCCAAAGCATAGACATAGCATCCCATAACATCCGAGCATTAGCGAACATCAATAGGCATCAAACGGGCAATACCAAGAAGCATCAAATAGTAAATGTCAAGTGCTTCCATGTTTTGACAGTCCTGGGACTGTGTATACAGCAATGGCTGAAGGGGGGAAGCACTCGAATCAATCACTGGGAGCCAAGACTTGATGCTGGGGAGTCCAAAAATGATCAGGAAGGTTGCCAAGAGTGGCGAACGCCGGGGAAGAAGCAAAAAATGTCAAAAATAGATCTGCCCAGCCCCCTAAAAATGCACTGCATTTTGCACTAGCTGTTCCTAGGGCCTGGGGGGTCTTCAACAGTGCTCAAAAGCACTTAGCAATGTCGAGGGGGCTCCAATGCTGCCTTGGAAGGTGCCAATGAAGGTCCGGAAGCTCAGGGAGGAGGTGGGAGATCAAAACATACCTGCAAATGAAGGTGCCATGGCTGCCATTGAAGCTTGGGTTGAAGCTCTTCAAATCCGGGCTAAAGAGAATGCCGGGCAAGCTCCAATGCCTTTGCTCTGATACCAATTGAAAGGGAAGTGGAACTCAGGAGGAAAAAGCTTGGCGGTGAGAGCTATGGCAGATGGAGAGCAAGAGCAAGAGAGAGAGTGAAACTCAAAGTGGGAACTCCAATAATCACAAGGTGTGGCTGGGCCTTCCTTTATTCAAACTGTCACTAAAAGAATAAAGAATAAGTGACTGTGACAGGCGCCCGCCACTTGCAGTGTGCAGTGGCGGGTACTGTCAATGTAGTAATACACGGGCAGTTAGGCGGAGGCGCCTTTACCCCCAACATGTCACATGTGTACACTCGTACAACAAGTCACAAATCATGCAACAATTCTACAAAATCCACAATAAATAAAGTAAAAATAATCCTATTTTCATAGTTAATTTTGATAAAATATTATAAATATCATGATTCCATAACACCTACTTGCTGCCTTGATTAATCCTTAGGGCCACTCCTCCTACAAGCAATGATGTATATCTGCTAAGAATGAGTAATGTTTATAGTGATGTCTAGTTGCTTATAAAGGAGATGGAAATTATTTTGGTTAATAGGCAAACTGGTGATCACTAAGAGCTAGTTTTTTAGAAGAAAGGGTATACTTGTGGGATAATGAGGATAAATAGGCTTTTGATATTAAGACAAATGAGATAGGGATTGACATAATGAGGATGACATGAAAATAACTATGATATTTAATCAAGGAGAAGAAAATGATATTGACAATTGGTAAGCACACTCAAAGCTAAGCTGATGAGCAACATAGCAACTCAAGAAGTGGACAGACAGGAGATTGTATCTTGATAGCAAAATGCATGGCCTCTTTGGGGCAAAGGCTAATGGCGAATAGCATGGTAGCCTTAATGTCTTGGTGGTTGGATGAACACCTTTAATTCACTAGGGGGTCGTTCTCTTAAGGGTCCCCTTGCCATACGATTAACAGATGGCCAATCATTGCCATGTACGTAAGTAGAGGGTAGTGTCCAATACGCACTCCCATGCATAAAATGGGGGTACCAACCAACTCCCTTTTTAAAATTCTAATAATAATAACTTATATTATTGGAGCCTTAGGCAAAAGTGGATCTTCCTCGTCTCAAAATGAAGATTTTTACCAAAGCCCTAATTTCTATATGCAATTGATCAATTGCAAGGTTTGCATGTATTAGAATTTAAGTAATATTAGTGGTAGAATTCTCTTTAGCGTTGTAATTGAAGAGAAATTTTGAAAGCACAGATTGCACTCAACAAAATCAAGAGAATTCAACTCAAGGAGACCATAAGTTTTGATAAATGAGTTGTATACATATTATCCTCTCTTGATAAAGGAATCAAGATGTTCTAATGGTGCTCTAGTCTAACCTCCATGCATTAACATAATTCCTTAAGTTGTAAGTTGGTTTGATACCATGTGTGATAGACCCAACCTATCAGGACTACAAATCCATTAGTAGTGCCTATGAAATTTGTTAAGTAACTAGACTACCTTCAAACAAGGAAATTGAATTAATTGGTCCTTGACATCCCTAAAGTGCTCATACATGTAAGATTTGGTTCCAATCAAATACCTTTTATTAACAGCATTTTGGATTTGTTTTGTTACGGTTCGTAAGGACTTGTGGGCTTACTAAACCCTTGTCTTAATATTAGTATTCTAATCCTCTTATTAACTCTTTTTCTATTCTCACACTTCTGTTAATTTGACTGCCATTCTACTAGATTATATACTGAAGGTCGTGACTAGATATTAGTTTGGTTAAGGTGTCCTTGTGAGTTCTAGACCTGGGTTAGTATATTAGTTTAAGGCTTTCTAACTATCCATACGTCCATAATATCTTCTGAGGATTATCCTTAGTATCTCCAATTGAGGCACACCCCCTTTTAGACTTGCATTGGCATTTTACCTCAAGTTTATTTAGAATCAAATTTGCAATTTTAAGTCACCTAATGAGTTTGGGGTTCTAGTAGACTTGCTATTTCTTATCATTTTCATAAGGAGGCTAAGAGATTCTGATATTACCTTAAGGTTTTCCTCCTAGAAGGACTATAGTTCCCATAGGGTTGTGTGTCATATTGACCTTGGTAAACTTTCCCCTGTAGTTTTCATAAGGAGGCTTAGAGATTTTGATATTACCTTAATGTTTTCCTCCTAGCAAGACTATAGTTCCCCTAGGGTTGTGTGTCATTGACCTTGGTAAACTTTCCCTTGTTATGGAATCTACTTGGATTAATATACTTGTCTTAGGGTGTTATAATAGTTGAATCCATTATAGGCATCTCTTGATCTATCCTAGTGGCCTTCCAATGGCAACCAAGTATTTGAGTGTCTTTGTGATGTTCTTGATAGTGTAATCCTTTTTTAGTCAAATATAAATTATTCTCTATCTTATTGATTTGGGGATTATCATAATACACCTAATCTAGTTAAGGATCCTAATATTCAAACATTAAGGCTATTCATTAATTGCAAGTTTAATACTACAAGAAAAGATCCTAGATTCCTAAATTTGATGATAACACTATGGATCTATGGTTGGACAAGGTGGTAGTCCATGCCGAGCCCAAATCACACACTTAATTGATGCAATATGGAATATTCTTTGTGCACCTTCTATTTGCCACTTCAATCATGGCTCCTTCACACACAAACAATGGAAGATGGCTACTACAAGTTAACCACCTTTGGTGATGTCTAGTTGCTTATAAAGAAGGTGGCAATTACTTGGGTTAATTAAAAGAAGGGTGATTATTAAGGGTAAGTTTGTGGAAAGAAAATTATTGGTTAATGAGGGTAAATAGGCTATGGTACTAAGACAAACAATTTAATGATAATGGTAGTGAAGATGCTAAGGCAATGACTATGGCATCCAATTGGGAAAAAAAGACTAACATTGATCATTGGCAAGTGCAATCAACCAAATTTGAGGAGCAATGCAACACCCTAGAAAGTGCTTGAATTGGAGACATGGCTTCGCAGTGGGCACATGGCTTAAGATCTCTCTCTCTCTCTCTCTCACAACAAAGGCTGATGGCAAATTCATTCTTAGAGCATCTCTTGGAAAATATTGATCTCTTGGTTTAAAAGAAGGCCTTAAAGATTTGCCTCTTCTTGATGGTCCCACTTTTAGCTCTCATATGTTTGTCAATGATAATGTGAACATTATCAAAGATGAAGATGATAGTGTTGCTACTCTTCACCAACTCTACAACGAATCTTGTATTGTCTAAAGGTCCAAAATTAGCTTAGATAAAGTTTGAGGTCCCCAAATTCATTGACAAAAACAATGATCTCTTAGGATGAATCTTTCTAAAATCGAACCTAGAAAGGTGCTCAAATATTTAGGGTGTAGAGTTTCTACCTTTTTCCCTTGTGTAATCTACTTGGGAAATCATGAAGCTATTTAGGGGTTTTCCTTGGTGTAAGGAAGATAAAGAATAACAACATTCAATAAGTTGGGAACTATGTCATATCTGTAAAGGTGAAGATTGGAGCCTTCAACTCCATAGAAGAGATTTAGACTTGATTTTTAATGGTTGCCAAAATCATATTCATCTTAGCTTTGGATTGTGATATTGCATGGGCCTAGATTGAGTATTTCCCCTATGCAGATCTACATGGTGTTTGAGTCAATTGGTGGAACATGATTATGTTTTAACCTCAATCTCAAAATTAAGCTATCTTCAACTTCAAATAACATAGTTAATGCTTGGAATTATTTGTTGTCTAAGACAAAAGGCTAAGGAACCCTATTAAGGGAAATGCATGTCTACAATCATCTATTTGGTTCAACACTTGCCTGTTTTAGAGTAGACTACTTTGGCCTAGTTTGAATTCAAAGCTCTCCTCCATGATAGGAATTATTTTATTGGTAGAATGTTTGGGATTCCAAATGGTTGAATTGGTTGGCTATAAAAAATATAGTGGATAGGTTTGATGTGAATACAAAAGAAAGTTAAGTGGAAAAATCATACATTAAGGATAGCCAAAGAGAATTGGCTCTCCTCTCCCAACTTTTCTATAGGCTTCAATTAGACACGTTATGTGGTGAAGGGAAGCCTTCTCTATGTGGTGAAGGGCATCCTTCTCGCCAAGGTCAAATTCAAATAGTCTACTAGCAAGGGTACTTGTTGCATTTAATATTTAGTAGGAATTCTAGAAGAAAACAAATTTGCCATTCTTTATAAGGATGATTGTTTCCTTTGCTAAATTAAAATATTTTGGAAGATTGTGGCACCAAAGCTTCTTATGAGGGACCATAAATGGCCCTTAGTTTCTCCTGTGTTTTCTATTCAATATTCCAAAGTTGAGACTATTTCCTACCATGTTGGGAAAACTGCAAAAGCTCAAAGCCATTTGGAAGAACGTTCAAGGTTGGATTTCATGATAGTTACTTGGAAACAATCTAATGGCAGTTGGAATAAGAATCCTACCTTTGTGCCTTTTTGGAACATCACAAGAATTCGTCGTAGTGTACACTTAGAAGGCTAAGAATCACTTGATGTTTAGGGCAGTCTCTTGGGCTAATGGCCATGGTCAATCCTAGTGACCATTTATGCCTAATGGCTCTTCGGTGAGGACAGCGCTGCATCATGTTTTTAAGACCATTTATGCCTAATGGCTCTTCGGTGAGGACATCATGTTTTTAATACTTTTCCATCTGATATGCTAGCGCATTTTCAGAAAGTATTGGAGCGAGGACGACAAGACTCGAGTTAATCATCTGAAAGCATTTACGAGACTAGATTCCTAGAATGAACCACGGTGAAGAATGCACATTAAGAAGCAGAGTACTTCTAAACTGTCAGAAGTTGTGAAAGGGAGCTGTGGTCAGTATTGCCGCGATACAGATTCGCTTCGGTGACTGCATAGTGCAAGCTTAGGACTCGTGAGAAACGAAAACCTGTTTTATGAACTTTTTCCTTTTTAATGGGGTGTTCTTTTGCTTCTTCCTTCTGTTAGGTTTAACATATTGTACACAGTACATGATGTTTACTTGGAGGGAGTGGGGCGGAGCATTTAGCTCAACGAGTGTGAGTTGAGCGAAACATGCGCCAGGATTCTATCTAGATTTGGCCTTTGAGATCAAATGCGAGCTCCTTCAGGAGGTGGTCAATGAGATAGCTCTCTATCTCCACGACCAGCTCGTCACTCTCCATGCTAAAATCTCGCCAGCTTTGATCTCTACTTCTGATGTCCGCGACCATGAGGTCACCCACCAGGCTGGGCACGTGGCAGCAAGAGGGCTGTTCCAGCTGTTGCCGCACCTCTGTGGGAGCCGTAATCCAAGCTGTTTGGGACTTTACCACTGCCGCATGATCAGGATCATGGTGTGGCAAACAGAGTGGGGATGATGCTTCAGCAGACTCAGTGCTTGTGCTATGATCCAAAAAGAAGAAGAAAACCCCGTCCCCGGCCGGACCCAAGGATCCGTGTTTTTGGACAGCTGCAGAAGAGCGCTTCCAAGCTCTGGACTGTGGTTCTTGTTGTAAGCGTAGGTATAGATCCTCAGCATTATTTGCCCTTCCTTCAAAACAGCAAAAGGAATCGTCATTCTTGTCCCATTCTTCGGCTTCCGGCACTGACAAGCAATTGCCTTTCTCCAGTAGTCTGCAGTGATAGTCGCCAACTCTGTCATCCAGAAAAGCTTCAGGAGCTTGCTCTTGACCTTTAGAAATGGGAATGTGCACAGCATCTCGAACGTCGTTTTCATCTTCTTCCTCCAGCTCCTCGCACTCATCAGCGTACTTCATTAAGGTTTCAAGATCCATTTGAGCAAGGAGCTCAAATCGCCGTACATTCTCGAGTAAATGCTGCCTGGATTCTGCACGTCGCAATTCAAATGGATTAAAACAGGATTAGACAGACTGAATATATGTATCTAGCTGATGGAAACCAATAAAATGCTAGTACTGCTAGTCCAGTTACCTTCAAAGCTGGAAAAGGACTTGTGGCCATTAGTAGGAGGAGAGTCTTCCTCCGAGTTGAAAGCTGCATCTAGAACGGATACAGGGCTGAACTGCTGGCATTCATCCACGCAGGTGCAATCGTTCGTGTCGGTATGTGCCTGATCAATAACAGTTCCCTTGTCGAAAACTCTCCGAAGGAAAGGCGGACTTTTCACAGCTGTGAGGAGCGCGTCTGGTTCCGAATCCTGAATACAATAGCCATAAATCAAACAATTTTACAATCGCTACTAGAGAAGAACATTTGGAAACCAGTAGAATAGAAAACGCTTACCACGTCGCAACGTTGATCCTTCCGAACTTCAAGGACTTGCTTGGCCTCCATGCAGGTCTCCTTTTGCTCCCACCAGCTAAAATTACAGATCCTCAAAGTTCGAAGCTTCTGTTCGGTCGATGACTGGTCGCATGCGTCTACTGCTGCTGACTGACGAATATGTGCGTTCGCCTTCGATAGGTCTTCCTCCCTCACTGGACACTCCGAAATTTCTCGTCCAAGTGCTCTGGAATATGGAGCGCTCAATAGAAGACATCCATAAAGGCTGGTTGTTCTGCTGGCTTTATTTGTCAGCTCGACATCATCAGGGGGAAGTTGTCCATCATGAATGGACATGCGATCAGTATCACATGGCAAGTGCGACAAACGGGGAAGTCTTGAGGGAGACCCTTCAGCTTCTCCACCTGCGACCCGGATAGAATCGTGTATTGCTGCTGGGAAGTTGCTATCATTGTCGGTCGCTGCTACAGCAAGCGGTTCCTGAATGCAACTGCTGCGACCGTCGCCTACAGTAGAGGGCCCATCAGCCTTTACGCCATCTTTCTGCTGGTCCTTCCGTCGACCGGAAACGTTGAATGCTAAGGCCTTCCCCGAACAGGTACTCTGCGAGGCGTACTCCTTCTCCAGTCTTTCTGCAAGCTCCCTTTCAAAGTCGAGAGAGCACTGCGTGGATGCAAAATTGGTAGAGCGTGCCTTTGAGGCACTGCGCTTGGTCTTCGGCATTGCACCAGAAGAAAGTGGATTTTCAATTCTTGAAGGTGATGACTTGTTCCTCGGTCCTCCACCATCGATCTTGTTGAGATCTTTGAGTACAGAAGTGGAATTGAGTAACTTCTCGCTGAGTTTTCCTCCATTACTGCTGTTGGCAAGCTTGAACTCTGCTTTGATGCTATCCAGCTCCAATAGGAGACATCGAGCAGTGGCGGCTTGCTTACTTGACCGTCGGCTGCTGCCTTCCAAAATCTTCACGGCTGCTTCCATCAACAAGGCTTTCTTGTTGGGGCTTTTCAACGGGCTCTTGTTTGCTGATGACGATGCGGCTCTGGAAGCTGCACTCTTGGCAAGCGCTTTCATGGTGCCGAACTGTTGAGAGGATGGCATCGCGACTATGCTTTCGACAGGACCCCTCGGATACGCAGCAGCCTCTTGGCGGCTCTCATCCGCAGCTGAAGTGCTCAAGCAGGCCGTCAGCGTCATAGAGGCAGGCCCTGCGGATTGTGCCGATGAGAGCTTTTCGGTAGTTGCTGATTTGCTCCGATTTTTTGACCTTGAAGCACGCTTGCCTTCGTAACTGACAATCTCTTTCCTTCTAACGGGGTGTTTCTTCTCATGTATCACATCTTGTAGCACAAAAGGCTCCTGCTTCACATATAAAAGCTGCCGAAGCTCCGTCGGCGAGTTATGAGAAGACGCACCCGACTTGCCTTTGATACTTGCTAGGTCAGCCATGGACGCCTCTATTGAGGATATGCAATCAGCAACCTGACCTTTCCTCTGTCGTCAGAAGAACAAGACCTGTCCTTGTCAGCAAACACATGCTATATGGGCAGATTCTGAATGTTATTCACGTTAAGTATGGAGCCTTACCGATTTGTTTATTGCAATACGGCCATTGCCAGCATCTCTACGGCACGGAATGTTGGAAACCTCTGTTGTAAACAAGGCAGACCAGACGAAAAAGGATCAATACATATTGAACGTTCAGGCTTTACAGATAAAAGCGCGGAAATATACAAAATTACTGGCTTACCAGGTGGAAGAAGTGTGGTAGCTAAAGACTTGCTTCCAAGAACGCGGTTCCAGTCGAAGAGCTGCGAGAAAGCTCCCATGCACGCACCTAGTTTGAGTCCCTGTCGATTCCTCGACGAGAAGGGCGCAGCCTCCCTATTGCTGGACTTGACAATGTCCATAGTCCGAACACTAATAGGTTTGCAGCAATCGTAGCAGGTTGCTAATGGCTTCGAGGACTCTCACAAGTCTCAGAAATAGTCCCAAGTGCAGATGGTAATTCTATATTTGTGAGCGTGGAAGGCTTTTAGTCGAGACGGAGAAATGGAGATGGAATTACTATCCTTACAGGCATGAAAGGCTCTTCTAAGCTAAGCCACTTCGATCGAAAAGGAGAAAAGGGCGAAGGCTGTGCAACAAGCTCACAAATACCTACACAAGGGGAGCCTGATCAAGGAGAAGAGGCAGCCGTACCCGAGCAAGGTTTGAAATTGAAATGGCGCTCCGGTCAGCGCACCGAGAATGACCTTTTGCCATCTGTGGTGGTCATCATCATCACAGCAAAAGATCAGACGCCGGGGGGACCAATTTCATAGGAGCTGGAGCAGCAGCACGCCTCTGCACGTCCGGTTGAGATAGGTGGGGGGGAGGGGAATGATGGCATGGAAGGCTGGAAGATTGTGTGCAGGCTATGGACTCTGGATATGAGTTAAAGAGAGAGAGAGAGAGAGAGAGAGAGAGAGAGAGAGAGAGCAGTCGTTGGAGATTGAGCCCCTCTGCAGGCAGAGTCCGATATGTGTGTGGTACAAAGAAAGCACAAGCTGTCTCGTTGTTTGCGTGCAGTAGACGAAGAAGCTGACTGCTGGCTATATGCGAAAGGAATTTGAATTGATTTTGCGAGCTCTCTCTCTTCTTTTTTCGTATGGTGGGAGGGGGGCGCTGCTGGCAAAGACTTTTGCGAGAAATCTTAATCAATCCATCCTTGTCTCCTGCTGCTTTTCCCCATCTAAGGTCTCTATGCGGGGGACGTGCAGCAACCTTCATTTTCTTTTCTTTTCTGCAATTCTGATAGCATGCATGAATGAATGATCCGAGCTTGAGAGGGGGGTGGTGGCAGGTGCATTTTTTTGAACGAAGGAGGAGCGTGTGCTTGAGATCTCTCTCACGGGCGAGGAGCTATCATCTCAGCTGGCCATGGGCACAAGGAAAAAGGAGACACAGACGAACCCTAGCAGGAAATTGCAGTTGTACATTTAAAACAGAACCGGATTTCTTTTACTTCAAAATGAATCCCTCACACGATTTACCATGATTCGCTCTCTGCATTATCCAACACTCACCCCAGAGGCCCGCCATCACACGCACCATTCTCGAATCCACCCCGGCCAACCTTTATAAATAATTATTTATTAAATTAACGACCTCACACGAATCCCCCACCCCAAATTTTATGTGAAACCCATTAGAGAATTATTTTACGTACGAGGCCCAGCTATCTATTTATAGCGATATCGGTAAACCGCCCCGTTTTATTTAGTGATAGTTATTAATCATATAAGTGTTTGCCTGATTCCTGGATCCTGATCCACTAACAACGGTTCGAGCTTTGTGCCCTAATCTAGGCATGGATCGACAAACCTGCTGCGCGCGATCTTGCTCTAATAAAGCTGCTCACAGGCCACCCGCACGATGGCCTACAATACACGCGCGCGTTCACACGCAACAGTAGATGGCCCATTCAGGCCTTTGCCATTTATGGTTCGGAGCGTGGACCACTTTACTAAAGGGTTACGGGAGTCAGCAATAGTGTTCACAAAAACCGACGTTTGGTGTACAGCAAATTGTTTGTTGGATTTCAAAAACAAACCCTCGCCATGTCGGGGACAGATTTTTAATCTCAAATTTTTAGACCCATTAAGATTTTTAATCTCAAATTTGTAGACTCATTATAATTATGGTATTATCAAAAAGTTGTAAAATATAAGGAAAAACCTTGGACTCGTCAAGGTTGATGGCTTTTGTTTCAACTCCTAGATATGTTTTCGGTGAACAATTAAGCAAAGGATATTGATGATTTAGACCATCCAAAAGACACTCAAGGACATCCATGGCCCAAAAGATGGTCAACAACCATCAACAAATTTGAAAAGGCGTGGGCCTCAAGGAGAACATGATAGAGAGTTTGGGCCACTATCCATGCTCAACATCAATAAAAGCCCAGGTTTACTATATACTTTTAGGCAAGTTGAATTTGCACCACATGCTATTGCAAGGTAATTCAGAAACCCAACAATGTAGTAGCTACCAATGAATTCACAGTTCTTTTAGGTCAAGTCCATCCATCGCATAGGGTAGGTAATAAATAAATCATTGTCTCAACACTAGCTAGGGCTAATAACGAAACAAATGTGAATGCTTTTAAACAAAGTGTGGTTGGGCTAGTGGTTTGTAGTGGGCAACATGGTAGGTGTCTAGTGTACTAATACGAGTTCAAATGATTGTGTCATCATTAGATCTTGTATGCGCTAAACACAACCTTTATTTGTCTTCAATATGAAGGCCAAAATTTTCCTATGCGTTTCAAAAATGTGATGTGTTAATGCATCAAATTTGTTTTGTTCATGGGCTTTCACAAGGCAACCATTAGCAAAGGAAGAAAGTACCAATTTTTCATATTTGTCGAGAGATCAAAGCATTGCCTCTTGTTTGTTCAACTATGGCCCCTCTACCCTAGTATGAGGGGCCACTTTGAGCCTCAATCTATCCAAGTGTTTAGAGGTTGAAGGTTTGACCATAGCACCTTTGCTCTCTCTCTCTCTCTCTCTCTCTCTCTCTCTCTCTCTCTCTCTCTCTCTCTCTCTCTCTCTCTCTCTCTCTCTCCACATGTATGTGGCTTACTTGGCCCAACCCGTGAATGTAAAACCAAAGTTTTATTTGGTTACACCATGGGTTTTACTATGTTCTCCATAGCTTGGAAGACTTCTTTGAGGTCAAGTCATACAAACACAAAATCGTTGTTCTTAGATGGTTGCAACAAGTATTGTATGAGTTTTTAGAAGCTTAGCTTATTTGTAACATTAATCTCTCTCTCTCTCTCTCTCTCTCTCTCTCTCTCTCTCTCTCTCTCTCTCTCTCTCTCTCTCTCTCTCTCCACATGTATGTGGCTTACTTGGCCCAACCCGTGAATGTAAAACCAAAGTTTTATTTGGTTACACCATGGGTTTTACTATGTTCTCCATAGCTTGGAAGACTTCTTTGAGGTCAAGTCATACAAACACAAAATCGTTGTTCTTAGATGGTTGCAACAAGTATTGTATGAGTTTTTAGAAGCTTAGCTTATTTGTAACATTAATCTCTCTCTCTCTCTCTCTCTCTCTCTCTCTCTCTCTCTCTCTCTCTCTCTCTCTCTCTCTCTCTCTCTCTCTCTCTCTCTCTCTCTCTCTCTCTCTCTCTCTCTCTCTCTCTCTCTCTCTCTCTCTCTCTCTTGTTGAACCTCTTTGCAACAACTATTATGACTTTGCTACTTCTTCTTTTTGCTTTTATTTCATAAGAAGGGTTTCTTGAGATGAGGATTTTTAAAGCTATTTTCTAGGTACCTATCAAGCCTAATGCGGCCTAAGATACTTTAACCTCATTGGGAAGGGGTTTTAGCAAGCACTTGTTGGCTTTACAACATTGAGGAAATGGATCATCTCTTTTTCTATTAGATGCAAAGGCAACTTTATCCATGGTTTGCCATGGATTGCAAGGTTCTTCCCAAATGAAGTAGAACAATGGGAATATCCCATTTGAGTTTCGTTCTAAAATTTGATCTTTATCCTTGAATATGATATCAAAACATTGGTAGACACTCTCGACAAAGTTTTATATAACCCATTCTTGGCCTCAAACTATAAAAAGTGATAGGAAAGCATGTGTTATGTTGAGAGAGAAGAGTGGAGGCTCTTGATTTCATGCAGATTCAGAACAAGACAAGTATTATAAATCATCCATGAGATCTTCTCACCTTTGCTTGATGCATCCTACATCTTCCATGAATCAAGAAAGTTTGCAAGGAAGTGCCTCAAACAAGAAGAAGCTTTTGATTATGTAAAGAATCTTGATGCCCCAAAGGAGAAGACCCTTAATCATGACTCTTTGAAAATCATTGAGACTATTGACACTAGTAGAAAAGTAGTGAAAAGGGAAGGAGAATGTACATGGTTCTACTTGCAAAGAAAAACAAAAATGCTAACCTTTGGCTCCAAAGGATGTTAACAAACCAAGCATGCATGTGGATGCTGATGACGAGAGTGTTGATCCTAACGCCAATAATGCATAAAATATCAAAACCAAACAAATGAGTAGAATCAAGCCAAAGAATCTCTTAAACGTTCATTATTTGAAAAGATACGGGGAGAGAGAAAGCTTGACCTCTTGCAAGTCACACAGCACAGAGAGAATGCACACAAGATAGGAAATTGAAAACCCTAATCTTTCTTCTTCTTCTTCTTCTTCTTCTTCTCCACTATAACAGTCTACCAATAATAAAGAGAAAGTACATCATACATAATATACAAGTGTCCATATAATGTGAAGGCACTAACTAGCAAGGTGACTAGATAGCTATCCCGTAACTTAGGTAGGTAGACTAATTGATATCCACAGCTATAAAGTATCATTGAAAGCATATGTCAATGCAAGTACCAACCATGCCAATGATATGAATGCAGAAATGGTCATCCAAGTACATGAGTGTTAGCTTGAGTTGAGCTTGACATCTCAATGCTACTCTTCAAGCTCAATTCCATGACTTGTACTCTAAGATCCACTCTTTGATAAAATGGTAATGAATGTCAATGTGTGCACGAAACACTGAGGTTCTTTGCCAATTGTATGCTACTCGTGTTGTCACAATACTAATGGCAACTCTCTTGTCTATCTATATCCCCAAATCATCAAGTAGCTTTTGTAGCCAAGCTATCTCACATGACGCTCTTGTTAAATCCTTGCATCTCATGAAAATACCCAATGTTTATTTCCCAATGCACCTCATGTTAGTTTCTTAATTAAAAATATATGCCATGTATAATTTGGTTGAGGAAAAAGAATGATGCCAAGCAAGGTGGTAAGCCAAAAGAGAAACAACCCTCTCTTACCATAACAACATTATTGTACTCTGCCTTTGTACTCGATAGTGCAATACTAGACTATTTCTTACTACCTCAAGTCACAGCTCCACTCCTAAGGGAAAACTCGTAGTCACCACTAATAAACTTCATTTCCCAATTTGCATCAATATAACCAAAAAACTATAGTTTGCATCAATATAACCAAAAAACTATAGGACTAAATTAGCTTCAAAAAAGACGCCATAATCTGATGTGGCCTTAAGGTATCGTAAGATATGTCTCACCTTATCCAAATGAGGCTTGTGAGGCATCTGCATAAATTGACTCTCCACACCCACAACAACACTTAGCTTCACATTTTGATCCAATGGCATTGAATTTGGCTTACAATCAATCATACCATGCTTCATCAACATATTAAAGATGTATAACCATTGTGAGAACCATGTCCTCTTAGATGTCCTAATCATCTCAATGCTAAGAAAGTATTTCAGCTCTCCTAAATCTTTCATGTCAAATCTTTGCATAAGAAGATTCTTCACATGATCCACCTCTTGTATATCATCCCCCCTAGCAATGAAATCATCCACATACAAGGTACTCATAACACTATCACTTTGATGCCATAAACTGAGTTATCTACATTTCCAACATGGAAACCAATAGAGACAAGATATTATGCTATCTTTTTATGCCATGATCTCGATACCTACTTTAGCCCATATAAGGCTTTGCATAGCTTACACATAATTAGGATAAACCATGCTTTCAAAACCTTGTGGTTGCTTGATATACACTTCTTCTTGCAATTCACCATGGAAGAATGCATTATTTATATCCATTTGATGCAAGACCCAACCTTTTGCTATAGCCATGCAATGACAGCTCTCGTAGTTGTGATCTTTTTTGCTCCAACAAATGTCTTCTCATAATCAATTCCGTAAGTCTATACATAACCATTGGTAACCAGTTTTTCTTTATACCTACTCATACTTTTGTCTGCACTATGTTTTACTTCATAAACCCACTTGTAGTTTATATTTTCCTAAGGCAATGGTAGCAAATTCCAAGTCTAACTAACATCCAATGTAGCCATTTCTTTATCCATGGCTTTCTCTCAATGCACATGACCAATAGCTTCCTCAAAATAAGTGGGCACAATTGATTTCATAACATTCTCCATATATGCATAATGACAAGCGACATAACCATCATATGTCAACCTTTGCATAAGATACCTCACTCTAGTTGACCTATGCACTTGAGGAGCACTTTGTGATCCCTTTATGTCAATGTTGGCTTTCCTCACACTAGGTATATAAACAATTGGAATATTGAACTCCTCATTCATACTTTAATTTGAGCCATCATACTCCAAATTTACATGTGAATGGAGTGCAAAAACATTTGGCCAAGTGGCTCAAGCACTTTTACTTTTCCCTGTCATGATACATTTT
The DNA here is from genome assembly GCF_053477565.2 of Lygodium microphyllum. Classification (NCBI taxonomy): domain Eukaryota; kingdom Viridiplantae; phylum Streptophyta; class Polypodiopsida; order Schizaeales; family Lygodiaceae; genus Lygodium; species Lygodium microphyllum. Next base: position 138,567,145 of record NC_141146.1, read on the forward strand.
CTAGAATTGCAAGAGTAATGTTTGCACACAACTTGCAACTCCAAGGTCTCTTGGTAGATCTACTAGAAAATGACTCTTTTGACCCACTCAAAGTTTATGATAGTGGACCACATTTTTTCCAACCACCTTTTCTTTTACATCATTTACAACAATATGTTTTTCAACAATATACTAATTGCTTATCTCATCAACTACCACATCTCTACTCACCCTATCTTACATGTAATCGGATTATAATGGAAGGGAATAGCTAACAAGTACACATTTGCATGCTTACATGTTTATCATGAGGAAATGTATGTCTTGTTTGTTTTTCAAATTAGCATACTTCAAAGATTTTCTGCATATCAACCACTTTGAACTTAGGTAAGCTTATCATAAATTCATATGATCGTATATTCTTTGATCACTACACATTTACATGGCCAACATGTTTATGCCAAATCTCAATATCAACCACACAAATCTTGCACCTTGTGTAAACATGGTAGCCTTCAAACAGTTACATCTAAGGTAAATACTTTTCCCACACACTTGCCTTTTGTAACCAACATACATCCACTTTGGAAATATCTTCTATAAAGCAACCATTTTGATTGAACTTTACTTGCAATCCCAGCTCAACCATTTTCCCAACATCCTATGCTTGCAATCTATTTGTGAAATCTATTGCATTTGCATAGAAACAACCCAATCTTTGAATAGAAAAAAAGAATCTTTATGAAATCTAGTGCCGTCCAATCTTGAAACCCCATCATACTATATATCACCGAAAAGCTTGCAAATAGTAGGTTTTTAAAAATGCAATCTTTTATAAGTTTGGAGTTTATATGCAAAATTTTTATTGTGCCATACCCCCATTTTCTAAGGGAACATTTTGTTTGAACTCCCTTAGAGGCCATTTTCAAGACCTCAAAATTTCCTTTAAAGCTCTAACTCCTGAATGGAGCCCAAAACATTGTCGAATTGTAAATCTAACCACACAGAAGTAGACCAAAGGTCTACAATACTCCTTGAGCCACTTCGAGCTCATGAAGATGGCTCATTAATCAGAGATTATATGAGAGAGATATCTATCAATATGCTCCCTAACAAGCTTCCTTGTAGACTCTTGTGCTTGCGGATCACAACTCCTTGCTTGGATGATGTTCTGATACCACGGAAAGATAGGGGGAGAGAGAGGGAGCTTAAGATCTTATAAGACACACAACATATAGAGAATGCACACAAGATAGGAAGTTGAAAACCCTAATATTCTTCTTCACTACAATAGTCTACCTATCATGCAACTCATGTGAGAACTCGGGTGGGTTGGACTAATTGATGTCTCGCTATAAAGTTTCATTGGAAGCATATACCAACGCACTTATAAACCACACCAACGATATAAATGCCGAGGTAGTTACCTAGGTATGTGAATGTTGGCTCATGTTAAAAGCTTGATATCTCAACATTATTTTTGCAAGATTTTTGTGGCTTTCTTTTAAGTGTGCATGTAGAGTTTGGAGGTGCAAAGATTATATCATATCAGTCATGCACCTAATAATCGAGTTAATAAAAAATCATGAAAAATGTGTTTTCATTGATGGAATGTGAATACTCACCACATTTATACATTATTAAATACAAATGTACTAAAAAAATTAACATGTAACAATTAAATACGACAAACTTTGTATATTTAAAATCAAACCATTAGACATTGAAGACAAAAAAATTATTATTATAGATAGGTCCATCTTAAAAATTAGTAACTCTATAATTTTATAGTACCTACATCCAATATAGGTGCACACTAGGGATTACCCACAATATATAGTGTAAAAATGCTCTTGGAATAAAAGATAAGGGAGACCGGAAAAATAGTTTTTGGATGGTAAATGGAAATTTTAATTTGCTTTTCTACAAAAATAGAGAAGGCTAAAAATAAGCCAAATGAAGACGCATACTTTTAAGAAGGTAGGCTAAAGTAAGACCCCATTTCTTTAAAAAAAACCAAAAGAATAAGGGGAAATTTAAAAGCATGTTCGGCTCCTCCTTTGCCCTCTTCTATATAAACCTTCCCCTTTAAGCAAAAAAACCATGGATTCTCTTTCCTTCAAATCACGATAAGCCCTTGGAGCACCTTGATGTTCTCGATGCGAGGATTCGAGATCCACCAACTATTCAGAGAATCATGCAATGTGTTGATCATAATCTCCTAAGCATCTTAATAATATGGTACCCTCATGCTAATCTCTCTCTTTTTCATGCTATCTTACATTGTTTAAAGGCCATTTATATTGTCCTACACCCAAACTCACTTAATATAAGCTTTTTTTATGTGCATCAAGCCTCGAAAGCCTCAAAAGGTCCGAACAACAATCAAGTAAAGAAAAATTGTGGGGCTTTTTGTAGCCTTGCTCTACCCTTGGGTAATAACAAACCTAGATTTTAGGGTCTATCCATGCGCACTCATAAAGACCATACCCAAAAGATTATTTCTATGGCCTTGAAGTGTCATAAAAAGGACGTATGCACTCCCATTAACAATGAAGGGATTTCTGAAGCTAAGACTCAACTCAAGGTTGAAGTGCAACCTAAATAAGCCTTAGAACATGTGCAACCTAAAGATACATTAGTTACATGCCAACTTGAGGTTGTGGTCATACCCCACAATAATGATGGATGGCATGACAATAATAATCATGTTAGCTATACCAATCAAAGGCCATTTTTGAATCTCTAGAATTTTTCTCAAATTTTTATCATTTTCTCAATTAGTGAATTTCATGATAACTATAAGAATAACCTTGAGATGGTAGGAAAATGACGTAGGATGAGTCTTATGCTTCTTAAAGCCGAGGTGTGATCTCTAGAATTATCTTGGCTATCCATAATGAATTTGCATATATTTTGAACTCTTTAGTTGTGTTCGTGGAACAAAGATTTGACTTGCTCTTCATTCAAAAAGGTTGATTCTAAGCTATTGTTTAGAAGTGGCCTCCAAGCTCCAAAGAGGATTGGTTGTGCAAGTGGCCCTTAGGAGGGTTCTTGCCCATATGATGATATCAATAGCCTCCTCATTCTCATTGTTGGCCAAAACTAAAAGGTCCCTTCATATGCTTTTTGTATACTTTTGGTGATCATGCTACTTGTCATGCCTTCTCTTTGGATCAAATTACCTTGGCTAAAAGTGAGGGTGGTATTGGTGTTGAGGCATTGGAACAAAAGGTGGTGCACTAGAATTTTAGCCTACTAAACAAGTTAGAATGTGAATATCCATGTATTGTTATCTCGAGGTAATAAATTTCATTTTCTCATGTTCTTGGAGGCAAATGGATTGGTAGAGATTTTAGGAGTCCTCTTTGCAACAAAGGGGATCAAACTTACGATTGGTTCTTGAGAGCCTATCGGTATGCTAGTCAATTACTTGACGTGTGTCTATGAGGATCTTGTCTAGTTGTGGATGTAGATCATAGAGGGATGACTTGCTTCATCAAGTGACTACCCTTTCATCTACTACATTTGAAGTTGTTTTTCTTTTATACTTCACAAAAAGTAAAATTTTCTACTAGATTTGAAGATGATTTTCATCAATGGCATTTGAATATGATTTTATTTTATACAAGACAATAATAAAATTTCTTGCAATGCTCTTATTCATAAGAGATTGTTAGATGGCAGATATTTATTGTGGTAACCAACATTCCATGCTGCACAATTTATGATATTGTTGATACAAGAATGCAATGGTTGTAGAGGATCCTTAGTAAGAATAATGACTCATGGCCCTATATCTCTCTAGCCAATAGTATGAGTTTTTTGAAATAATGGAAAAGCAATAAAGGGAAATAGTTTTGGTGATCAAAACATTGAAGTGACTTTAACTAATATTTCTCTAGATGGACCTTGAGGACTTAGGAGAGATGGAAGCTTCAAGTCCAAACATGCTTTCTTAAGGTGTGAAAGTAGTTTTAACATGTATGGATGTACCAAATATTTCAAACTAAAGTCTTGACTGCTTTAGGGAGTGGTTTTTCTAAAACTCCTAATCAAAGATGCCATGAAGAAATTCAAGGAGGTCTTCCCTTTCCATGTCTTATGTCAAAGGCATGGTCAGACTTTGTTTTCACTATTATGGGGTTGTGTGAAAGCTCAAAACTTAAGAGTTTTATCAAAGATGTAGGGCTGCATCGAGGTTGCAGCATGCTATTGAATGGAAGTAGAATTTTTTGTGATAGGAAAATTTTAATGAGGAATCTAGAAAGTTATGGCATCTGCGTAGGGATTTGATGATCATGAAAATTTGGCTATTTAGGAATAATATAGTTTTTAATAGGAGAAGAATTGATCAACAAGTTTTGGTTGACTTTGCTAGTCAGGTTTTATCTACTATTGTTGTCTTTTTTTGTAGGTTATTGTAGAGGTGATCAACCAACAAGACCCACGAACCGCTTATTGTTTCAAGCGTTCCAAGCCAAGCACTAATGGCTACCTCTCACATAGACGACGCGCTATCTATCTTTATGAGTGTAGTGAGCTTACCTCCATGCCCGATTGAGTTGCCTCCTCTCCTGAGCACTCCAATAGCTCCACGATCCAAGCTCCATCGCCGCAAGCAAGAAAAGAGAAGAAGAGAGGAAAATATGGAGAGCTTCTCCACCACGGTCCCTCACCCTCGCAAACTCACTCCCTCACACTCTCACACTCCCTCCCTCAAGCACAAACTCAAGCAAGCAAGCAAGAAGAAGAAGAAGAAGAAGAAGAGGAGGAGGAGAGCTACTTTTGGCCACACACAAGAATGAGCTTCTCATTCACTTTCAACTTTATATACAAAATCCTAAATCCCTTTTGGGCGGTCATCCCCTTATTCCCTTTTTTACATGAGCAGCCATGGCCTAGGCCCTTTTTCCCATTATCCTTCTATCTTCCTAGCTTCCTTCCTACCACCCATCTACCTTTACAAATTGCACAAGTGAGAGCCCAGAGCTTCTTAAAATAAATCATGGTGCGCCTTGTACTCTTTTACAAAAGTGTTGACATGTGCTTTTTCTTGTGCACCTTTCTCCTTGATTTAGGACTTTTTTGCACTTCTTGTGTTTCCAGATTCTTCTTGGTGCACCTTCATCTTCTGTTTCACTTTGCCTTGGCCCTATCTTCCACTTTAGATAAATCTAGATTTTCCACCTTGTTTGTCTAAGGGTTAACATTACCCCCCTCCTAGACAAGTGCCAGTCCCATGGCACTCACCATCGTAGGTAGCAAGCTTTGGCATGCATCGAAGATGCAGATGGATGGGACAGTTGTGGTTGCCTTGGAGGAGTTTTGGTGGTGGTGTGGATGAAGGCCATTGGGGGAACATTGGTGGGCTGGGTGGCTGGTGGTAGGGTTGTTGGAGTTGGGGATAGGGCTGTTGGGAATTGCATTGATGGCTGGCACAAGGGTTGGTTTGTGGGGATTCCGCACATGACGATTCTCTGGTGGGCTTGCATGATGAGAAAAGACAAGAGTTCAGAGTTGAGTGTTGATGAAGAGTTGATGGTATTTTTGTTGAAGTTGTCAATGCTTGCAATTGAAAACCTCTCAAATGGTCTCTCCCTAGGGGTTAGTGCTAGTCTTCTTATTGTGTGCACAATACATAGTTTGATTAGTTTGGGAGACAGGTCGAACTCTAAGCATATTACTCTAAGCAAGCTGAGAGTAATATCATGCACTTGAGGACCCAAACTGTGTATAGATTGTGGTGAGTGCCCATGCATAGATATTACGTAGTTAGAAGACTGATGGTCTGGTTCCTCGTAGCAATGTGTGGATGAAGTAAGGGTTCAATGGGGTGGAAAAATTTATTGATGTTGAGGAGAAGTACACACGAAGGCTCTTTGAGACATCATTTGTGATTTTAACAACATGATGTAGCATAATTGAGTTCATTGACACAGATTTTGGTAGCTGGTGGTTACTTGCATTGTTTGAAGCGTACAATGTACTTTCCATGGTCTTTTGTGCCCTTCTTATCACTATTGATTGCAATGGTACTAAGATGGAGTGCGAAAAAAGAATCGTGCAAATGGATCAGGGTGACAGGTCTAACCATAGGTGAGACAAGCTCCCTAGGCATGTCCTGCCCTTGATATACCTTGAACAATTGTGGGGGATGTGTCAAGGGCTAGGGGACTAGGGACAGAAGCAACTGACCAAGGTCACTAGATGTACCTAATTTGAGGACCCCTAAGTGATGTGCTATGATCATGAGTGCTCTTTTTTTCATTTTCTTTTCTCTTTTTTTAAATTATAAAATGAATATAACCAATGCAATACATTGAGGCGATCAACCTTTCATTTGAACTGAGAACTGTTGAGATCCAAGGGCTGTGGAAAATGGATATTAAAAGGATGATTGTGTTACTAGCCTCACTGCTAGAGGAATAGTCATTGAGATAGAGAGATACACTTGAGATTTTGCAAACCTCTTTGTAACATGTGAGACATCGGTATAATTGAGGTGGCAATTGCAGTGAGCCAGATGTAGAGTTTGGCTAGGAAAGAGAGAGTAGCCAATGACTATGATGTGGGCCATGTTTAAATGCAATGTATGCTTTATTTGCAGGGGTGATTTTCCCTTTTAGTAATGGGGTTTTCGTCATCGCTCTTTGTGGAATGGGTGGTCTTGTCGTGACTTGGACATTGAACACTTTCGTACAAAGACCTGCATCATCCTGCATCCACTTGACAACTTTTGTGAGAGTACATGCAAGTCATATGCTTCAATTATAATGAGCATGTGCAATGCAAAAAGACATTAGTTATCTAAATCCTATGGTGTTGACTTCAATGCATATCACCGATGCTTGATTTTATTTATTTTTGTTAAATACGTGAAATATATTAGAAGTAGGTAAGAAAGGTTTGTACAGTTGGGGAACCTGCCCCCTTTTAATCATCTAAAGACAAAAAGTCATAGAAAGATAGCACTTGGTAAGCATCTTATACGAAATAGGGGCTATTCTATTTGTATGAGGCGAGGTGAGTCCGGGTGACTAGATGACTGGGGCATTGCTGGTGGTGAGCTCCTATTAGGCAAGGTTGGGGAGGGATCGGTTGGAACCCAAATGGTGTAGTCCTTGGCCGCTATCGTATTAAGAATGCTCTAAAATAGTTCAGTAAATTCATTCTTGATTCTAGCTTCCTTTTCCTCTTTTGAGCATCTGGTGCCCGCATGTTTGGGGAGGGCATGCACGTCGAGGGTCGCTACCCTCTGGGTGTTCCCTTCAACCTTCCTCTTCTTGGGTTGGGAGTGTTTGGCCTGCATCCTGGGCAGTGCCACTTTGGGCCTTGTTTCAGCGAATACCTGTTTAGGGTGGGCACGTAGCATTCCAGTGGCGGAGCTTGCCCCATGTGCTCCCTTTTGCTGGTGCGCAGGAGAGCTTCCTTGCAGGCCAATGGCATGGGGTGCTTCATGGCAGGTTACTGTTGAGGAACCTGCAAAATGTGAACCAAGGGTTAGATCCTGAGGCAAGGCAGAGCTACTCACATGAAAGGAATTTAAACAGCAAATTATCAAGCACATATGACGAGGAGGGGTGACGCGAGGCATGCAATATTTGTTGTAGAGAGATGGACCTTGTGATGATATTCGACCTGCCTCAAATGTGGGGCAGATTCTAGTCAGTAGTAGATCTTTGCTTATTGCAAGTTGCATGGACTGGTTGTGATGGAATGGAGCAGGGCTTGTCCCTAGAAGGAGGGGACAACTCCCCATCTACAACCTCATAGGTGTTGGCCAGGGCTTCCCATGGTGGTAATGAGGGCTGCATGCCCTCCACCTAGAGGCGGGAGCGGTCACACGACTTCTAGACACGTGGTGAGAGGGGGACTTGAGGAGCTCAGCTTGTCAAACCCAACTTTTCTTCCTGCTCTTGACTATCGTTGCTTGTGTGTGTTGGTATTATTTATACACAGTCACAAAACTCATTGTTTATTTATGTACACATTTATGAATCCATGTCACTTCGTGAGGATAAAAACCAATTGTAGAACTTACAATTGTACTGGAGTGTGGCACATGCACTCATGGCAACTTACTCAATAACAACATATATTTTGCAACATCGAGTAGCATGGTATCTTGTCCGAGTCTACTCGCGACATGTAGCTCCTCCTCAATGAGAATCTTATCAACCAGAGAGTTTTCTTGGCTAGTCCATACCCCAAATGGTAGTCAATACTTGAAAGGAAGTTGGCGCCACATAGGTTGGGTCTCTTTGAGACCGCCATTTGTCAATCGCTCCTCTGAGACCTGTCATAATCTAGGCTCCAAGTTCGACAATTGTAACACGGTTTTCAAACCAATGTTTTTCAAACTGACTTCGATCTTCTGATTGTCACTTTAGTTGCTCTATCTCTAAGAGATTTGGTTGGCAAAGCACATTGTTGAATGTCACAGTTAAGGGTAAGTTGTCGGCTTCCTCGTCAAAGATGAGTTGCATGCGTTTATATAGGAGCTTATCATAGTGCTCATCAAGATATTCTTGCTCTTCCCAGGATAGAGGATATGACAAGTATTCCTTAAGTTGCTCCCTAGGGAATGTGCCCATGTCTGCAAGGACGTAGACACGTGCGAATATTTTGAGTTTAGCATCCAACTCAGCCAAGCACTCTATGACACTTCTATGTTTTATGAAGGCTTGCTTGGTTGCTATCTCATGCAAGGTTTTGGGGGTTTCCCTATGCTTTAGTTTAGCTGGGGGCTCAGGCCTAGATGAGCAAGATTGGTCAATGCTAGGATTGCTTATGTCCTCGAGGTTTTCACAGTTCTCCTGAGGCTTTGTTGCTATTGCATCATGGTTTTCCTTGGATGTGACTGGTATAGTTTTGTCACCCTATTGTGATTGTATCCACTCTTGATTGGTCAATGCAAGTTCTGTTGTCAATGGATTGAGTGTTGCAAGCAACCGTTGATGGTAATGGTTGCTTTGACTTATCAGAAGACATGGATGCATTTGAGGTTTCACCGCTGTTAGGAGAGATGGCAATGGATTCATTGGTGGATGGACTCGATGTTTTATTCCTCAGCTCTTCAGTGCTCTTGGTCTGGATCCTCTTGGTGTCTATCGCCACTTGCAACTGCCATTGTTTTTGTTGTTTTCTCCTCTTTTTCTTAGGTAATTGAGGTGTATCCTTTAAGTACTTAGGACCTTGAACTAGGTCAGCCGTTGATGTGTTTGGTTTGGCCTCAACATTTTCTTTTTTTGGTATGTCCTCATGGGACATAGCCGCGGCCTGTTGGACAACCTCGCTTTGTGAGGGTAAAGCTACCTCTCTTTTCGGAGGGTCTAGCTCTTCAGCTGATTCTCCTGCGTTTAGCCCTTCATCCAATTGCATTGGCAGTTGCTCCTAGTCAGGTGTTTGCTTTAGACTCTTGTCCTTACCCATTGGAACATGTCTCCATTGCTTCTTATCAGAGCGGGTTTTGTGTTTAGAGATTTTTTTCTCTTGCTTTTGAGGTTTGGTTGACTCTAGCGTAGAACCAAGAGACGGTTTAGGGTTCCTATCATGAAGGCTTGGACTAAACTAGCTGAAGAAGTTAGGGTTGTATTGATGGGAAGCATAGAGATCTAGGATTGCAGGATCTTGATTGAGGCAGAAGACATATGCGCTAACATCAAGTACCATACTCCCTACTTCTAGCCTGCTAGCCACGTGTAGATCTTCTTCTAGAAGCAATTTATCGTACAAGGGATGTTTTTGGACAGTGGCAGAAAGCTGGACCTCATGGACTATTGCCAACACTCTTAATGAGGTCGGGGCAACATACGTGGGATCATGTCTTGATGTCCAAAGGGCTTTCCTTTGCTCAGCGAGTGTCATTAGTCGATGGCTAATTTTGGCTACCACACTCTGGTTGGAATACTATTTCTGCACTAAGTTGCCTTGTCCTTTCCATTTTCATTTGATTGCTTCAAGCTTTTCCTTGTTTGTCTGACATTGAGCAGTATAGAGTGAGGGTATCAAGCGCAATTCTCTGGTTGTGGCCTTTGGGATGTCTTGTATGACTTCCTTAGCAACATCTACATAGCGGGAGCAAACATGTTGTTGCTTATCCCAAGTCAAGGGTTCAACTATGAGCTTTGTATGCTCTGATGCTGGCCTTCCAATGTCCACATGGACGTATGCACCCGTGATGGCTGTTAGCTTGTGATCAAGCTTCATCATGCACTTCATCTTTGGTTCATTGTTCAGATACGCCCTCTCCTTGGCCAAATCTTCAAGAGATTTCTCCTTAAGCCTAGGTTTTAGGTGCTTTGAAAATGCTGGAGGTGTTGAGGATGTTGGTTGTGACACCTCTTCCACATGTAAATTGCTAAGGACACGTTCCGCAAGGGGCATCGTCATGGTCAAAGGCTGTGATTGTTGTGATTCATGATTGGAAGTAGTAGCAGCTAGTTCAGTGGACTGACTACTATTAGTAGACTGCGATGTTAAGTCCTTAGGAAAATTGGAATTGGTCGTGTCCTTTGTTGCCCTTTGAGCATTCGCTTGTGCATATCAAGCGTCAATTGAGCTAGCCACAGTGGATTGCACAGGCATATCCCTAGGTTGAGAATTCAGGGTGCTATCATGTCCCACATCTTGGACATTTGGAAGCTTAGATGGAGATAGAGATTGAGATTGACCAGTTGTACTTGACAACTATTGTTGTGCTTCTTGCATTCGTTTAGAGAAAGAGGGTGTAGGAGACTTGGGACTCTTTGGTGGACTTTGCATTGGTGGCTGAAAGATTTGCTTATGGCTATTAGACGACTCTACCATTTGCTTTATTGAGCAATTAGCCTTATCATGAGCAACAATGCTCCTGTGGTGCTCCTTATCCTCTTGGGAAGTCAAAGGCTCCTTGGGCACTAGTGGTCCTTGTGCACACTTGATGGTTATACCTGACATCGGCTTGTTAGGCACGCTAGGCTAAGGATCTACCTTTCGAATAGTCATGCTTGGTTTCTTGATTTCAATCGTGAGGGGCTTAGTCACTCCAACGTTGTTGATTTGAGACTTAGATTTTCGTTTGGATTTCTCCTGCACTTCTTCAGTTTTGATACAATCTTGGCCTTCAACTGATAGAGGTGGTTTAGTAGGGGGCTTTGGCACCCAAATCCATCAATTACCTGTGTAATACCCTTGAGCACCTAGCAACACTTTGGATATCCATCACTGCATTGTGCTGGCTCTCCACCATTGATACCTTTGTCCATAAGGCTTGGGCTTCTTCTGTGGTCTTCTACGATATTTATAAGTCCAAAGCCTATCCTTGGCATTGTCTCCTGAACTTCTTGTTTCAATCATGGCCTCACTCACTGGTTCTCTTTGTTCAACTTTCGCTTCTATCAACTCTTTCAACAAGTCCTTTCTCTTGTTACTAGGCTTGCCTAATATATTAGAATATTCCTTGTCTTTCCCTCGAGGCTTGATGAGGTCACCCTTGCTAAAGGTTGTGATTATCCTCACACCCGGTAGTGTCAAGTGTATCCTCTATGCTGCATAATCAACCTCACACTTTGTCACCCTTTTAAAGGGTTTTTCTAAGAGGGTTTCCTTTCCACAATTAGCACTATTTGGGGGAACATGGAATAGGATAGGCAAGCTTTCAGTCTCAATAGTTACAAGGATTTTGCACTTTCCCATAAGTGCTTGTGGGTGTCTCTCATAAGGATTAAGAGTTGCATCAGTTGGTGTGAGCTCTGGTTGGCCTAGTAGGGTCCATGCTTCATAGGTCAAGATATTAAAATCTTCTCCTCCATCAATGAGAGCATCGACACTATGCTCTCTTTTTGCGGTGAGTTTGACCCTAAGATAAGCAAGCGGTACTATGTCTTCATCTTCCAGGTCTTGACTTATAGATTTGAGCCTTCTGATGCATGCCTTTGAGTCCTTAACTGCACAACCAAATGTGGATCCCCACTGATATCTTGGGTCGTCTGTGTAGTGCCATTCAAAGTGCATCTATTGTCAAGATTGTCATGTCTAGTCATCCTCGTAATTGTAGCTTGATGTTGTTGCATTCCACTTTGATTAGATGCAGTCTGCACACAACCTATACATGTTTTTATGGTATGGCCTTTTTGCCCTTGTTGTGGCTGGATTGACCCATAGAGGTTCTAGGGTCTCTATTTGTCTTTGTTCAGGTATGGGCTTTTGGTTGTTGTTTTGCAAGTGAGAATCTATGCTTATGTGGAGCCACTACTACACTAGGATCTAATTTGGAGGATCTGTCATAGCATGCGTTTTCTCTCCAACCTACTTGGGGGAGGTGCGGAGGGCCCCCTCTATATAGGAGGTCCCAGGGGGAGGGGGGCAGTTCCCCCTGGCCCACAAGGCTGTTACATTAAACACCATGCCTGATCTAAACGACCGTTTGCAGCCAAGTTTTGAACTACGTGCTCTAGATTTCAGTCCAGTGATAGATCTATAATGTGCCTTTGGCTCTATATGGTCTCTTGGTCTGTACTTTCTTGTTCTAGTTTGTTGGTATGAGTCCCAAAATCAGACTGTCCGATTCTGGGTGGTCTGACTCTCAGAGTCAGATGGTCCGATTCCAAAGGGTGGTCCAATTTGTAGTTAGGTACGAGTCCTACGGTTGGTCCAACTATAGAGTGATCTGATTGTTGTGCGTGTCCGACTAGACAAATGGGGTGTTCGACTGGACGAGCGGTCCAATTGGGGAAGGTTGTCCGATTGGATGGTTGGGTATCCGATCGGATAGTTGGTTCGATTTTCGTGCGTCCGATTTTGGGAATCGGATGTCCTATTTGACAAGTGTTCGATTCTGGGTAGTCCAATTTCGAGCATCCAATGGAGGAGCTTGTCATTTTATTAGATAAAGTGTCATATAATGCAAGACTTACAAACATGCTCCCCATTATGTTTTATTGAGTAGCCTCTCAACCGATAAAGCAATTAATGTGCTAAAGTACGATCAATGTATTTGACATGGTAAAGAACTCAAGGAAGAAGTATACTTAACCATCAATCACCTACACAATAATGCTAGGCATTATTCATTTTTTAATCAACAATTTTTCCTAAATTCTCCAAATAACCAATTCTACTTTTTACATTTCCAAGAGATTTTGAAACAAATTATAGATCGTTGATGCTAGGATGCAATCCATAAACATTCTCATAAAAGCTTTAGCTTTTTTTGTGAGGGAACTACCTTAGCAACAAGGAGTTGTCTAATGAGATGAGAATCGGCCAATTTCTACGTTTATAGTTGTCACCCCATGTTAGTGAGGTTGCAAGGCATCAAATAGTAACCCCCTTTAACCTACAACCTCAAGGCTCGTATACAAACATGTTCCCTCTTTTGTTTCTAAATGCCTAAATACTAACTAAAAAGATAAGTCATTGTAAAACACATAAGCCATAGCTATGATAGCCATGAATAGATGTGCCTTGAAACTTTTCAATATGGAAATTTCCATTGTAGATTGCATCTACATGTCTTAGACTAAAATATATTAAAGTTTTCAACATTATCATTTATTCTAAAAGGATTTGAGAAGTGTGATAATACTCAAGAGACTCTATTATCAAGACCTAAAAATCATATAAAAGTTGAGATCTAGAATTATTGAGACGAAGAATAATGCAAACTTCAAATGTAGAATTACATAGGATGAACAATAGTGTAAAGTTTACAAGATGACTGATAAATCTTTGAGATCAAATGTTGCTGTATACAAGATGAACAATAATGCAGAGCTTAATAAATGACCAATAGACTTCTATGACATCTTCTTAAAGAAAATTCTTATTGATGATTATAATCAATGAAGTTTTTGGATAGTAAAGGAAAAGTTTCAAAGATGTCTAGCATTTGGAGTAAGGTGTGGTTTCTGAGCCTTTTGGCCATGAATGCTCCATGTTATGTCTAAACATTATATAGCTTATGTGAAGAAATCTATGGTGGGTGATACACAAAGAAAGCCACGGATATAAGCAAAGTAAGATAAGGTTGCATTATGTGATGCCTATTTATATAGGCACATGGATACTCCAAGTACATTGTATATAGCCACTATTTGATGCCAACTTATCCACCCACTTTTCTATGATTATCCTTCTACTTTGTTAGACCTTTCTTATACTCAAACATTGAATATGTTAATACTCTCCATGAGGTGTGGTTGGTCATGATCAATGGCCACTATCATAAGAGATGTGTGATCACATATATATTTTTCCCTTATGAGTTCCCTATTATGCTTATAAGAATATGGTGTATAGAGGTTTAGAGAAATGAAAAAATTGAGTTATTTGGATAGCATTTCCTTGGCTATATCATGTAGTGAAAAGCAGAGGTTAGAGGATAAGTAGATGAGAAGACACTGTGCACAATGAGAGAAAGAGATAGAGACAATGTGGAAAGAGTAGAGCGAAGTGTAGTTGTGTTGATTTCATTGCTAGTAGATTTATATATACATGGTACATTAAATGAGGTAGGTGAGCTCCTACTCTAAATATTTGAGATATTTACAATGAGGATAACTATGGGATCCTTTTGTCCACATGTTTGCATATCCTTATCTTATTCGGACTTTATCATAACATCCCCCCTCATCAAAAGGATTCCATAGAAAATTTAATTGAATACAACTGTAAAGAAAAGAGAGTACCATTGAAGATCATGATTTACATCTATCTATAACATTATGCCCCCCCTCCCCAAAGAGCATGCAAAGGAAATATTTGAGATATTTACAATGAGGATAACTATGGGATCCTTTTGTCCACATGTTTGCATATCCTTATCTTATTCGGACTTTATCATAACATCCCCCCTCATCAAAAGGATTCCATAGAAAATTTAATTGAATACAACTGTAAAGAAAAGAGAGTACCATTGAAGATCATGATTTACATCTATCTATAACATTATGCCCCCCTCCCCAAAGAGCATGCAAAGGATTTGCATTGCAATTTTGTGCTTTAAGTGGGAAATTGATTTGGTGAGAAAATCAGTAGCACTATCATAGGAAGGTACATAATCAAGGGTGCTATGGGAATTTTCTACTAATTCTTGTACAAAATGATATATCATATCAATATGGTAGAGTTTGAGAGTTAATTTAGGGCCTTGAACCACAAAGATACATGCTTTGCTGTCAGCGAAGATGGGAATTTGTTGAGGGTGATATCCAAAACTAGTCTCCTATAAGAGTTTCTTAATGCAGATAACTTCTTGGGCTGCCATACTACATGCCACATATTCGGCTTCTGTAGTAGAAAGTGCTACTGAGTGTTGTTGTTTAGTATTCCAAGAGATAGGACCACTTGCTAGAGTAACAATAAAATTTGTGAGAGATATTTGGGTAGCAAGGTCTCCATCCTAATCTATATGCAAATAGGCCTAAAAGAAAGTCATTGCTGTCTTTGGAAAAACATAGCCTCACATGAGATGTGGCCTTGAGGTATCTCAAGACTTGTTTCAGCTACTTCTAATGTTTATATGTGGGTTGATGCATGGCCTTGGAACAAATATATCCTGCATAAGACAAGTCTGGACATGTACAAGCAATCAAATACTTGAGATATCCAAGTGCTTCCATAGAAGAAATAGTTTCCATTTCATGGGCTTGCTCATTAGAAAGAGAATGGGATTGAGCTAGAGATTTTGAGCAGGAGGAGTGACCATGGGATTACATTGTTGCATGGAATAGTGGGAGACAATAGCCATGATGTAGGTGTGTTGATGCATTTTTATGGATGTGGGTGTTTGTTCAATTTCAATGCCAATATAGTAATGGATAGGACCATCATCTGTTATAGCAAATTGGGAGGATACGATGGATTTGGCCTTGGACATTTCATAATGAGAGTTAGTTGGGATAGGAATGTCATCAACATAGAGACCTAGGATAATGATTGTGTTGCCTTGAATGAGAATATAGATATTATGATATGTATCTAGCCTTCTAAAGCCATGATGTGCTAAGTGAGTATGAATGCGAGTGTACCATTACTTTGGTGCATTTCGAGCCATAGAGAGCTTTATGCAAAAGAAAAACATGGGTAGGATTTTTGGGATCTACAAAATTTGGAGGTTTGGATATATAAATTTGTTCATCTAAGTGACCATGTAAGAAGGCAATTTTGACATGACATGATGTAGAATTAATTTGAAATGAGGAGCCATGGAAAAGTAATACCCATAAGGAAGTCATAGACAGTAGGGGAGAGAATGAACTTTCCTAGTGGAGGCCTTCAATCTCTTCAAAACCATGAGCTACGAGTTGAGCTTTGTACTTATCAATGGCACCATCTGGTTTGAGCTTTTTATGAAGCACCCATTTGCAGCTAATTGTTGATTCCCTCGGAGGAAGAGAGACCAATGTCTAGGTGCACCCATTTGCAGCTAATTGTTGATTCCCTCAGAGGAAGAGAGACGAATGTCTAGGTGTGGTTTTGAAGAAGAGCTTGTATTCCTTGAGCATTGCAGGTTGCCACACTGAGAAGCTTCATGACTTCAGAGTTCTTGATTTACCAAGGGGCATTTGGGTGGCTTAAAAATGTTATTAGGAGGTGGATGTCGTGCTTGTCTAATGGCAATATTGGCTTGGACATGGAGGTCATTCAAGCTCTTATAGCATGGATTCGATAGTGACATGACTCCATCATCGCTAGAGTCGGAAGAGCTGAAGAGATTGATGGGAATGGGAGGGAAATTGGAGATGGAGGTTTGAGAGTAGTTACAATGAAAGCAGTAAGAGGAGAGTTGCTTGAAGTGGAAGACATGGTAGCTATTCATGTGAACCTTCAAAGAGTGGGGATGGAGTTGGAATATTCTTTTCGTATTGGAGTTTTTGTTGTGAGTGAATGAAGCTAATCAAGAGATGAGAGACGACATTGCTGAGTAGTTGAGACTAATGGGAGTGGACTAAAGGATTTTGTGATTGTTGTTCTTTGAGTATTGTGGCTTTTTAGAGCTATGTAGTGGTGGTAGCATGGGGTAGCTAAGATGGATGTAACTATGAAGGGGTAGTTAAGGAGCTTAGATTGCATGGGTAAGATGGAATAATGGAAGAGATAGGGGCTAGGTTAGTTGTTGGAATAAAAGGAAGATAGCTAGTTGCATGTGTGGACTACTCATGATGTATATCTGGCACCATATGTTGAATGTTGTGCACCATATAATCTTGTTGAGGTAGCCCTAAAGCTAGTTTTGATGTTGCTAGAGGCGAGGAGGTAAGTGTACTAGTCATGAGGGAAGAGGTAGAAGATGATGGTGTCAAAAAAGCAGTCATGTGAGCAAGCAGTCATGAGCTAGGAAGAGAGTTAATAGTAGTATTTAAGATTGGATAAATAATTTCTTTGTTTTATAGGATTTTTCCATATGTGGCAAGAGGTTGGGAGGCCTTGTGAAGTGGCAAGTGGGTGTGAGAGAGTTGGGACCCATCAATGTGAGTGACAAGATGAGATGTGTGTGTAGCAAATGACAAATTGGATGTAGTGGGCCCATCATTGGAGTTTTGTGTTGCAGATGATAAATTCAAAGATGTGGTGGTAGATGGGGAAATTGGATAAATGGTTAGAGATTGTGATTTTTTGATGGTGGAAGAGTTTGGGAAGAGATTGATTTCACTGAATATAGCACTCCTACCATAAAGGAAGACTTTGTTCTGTGGGTCATAAAAATGATAAGCTTTGTGACCATAGGGCTCACCATATCCAATAAAGATAAGGTGTGTGGTATAGGGAGAGAATTTGGATTTCTGATCAATTCTAACAAGAAAAGCAATGCATCCAAATATCTTCAGATGTGATAGGCCAGAAGGGTGGCCAACAAACCACAGTTTGTAGGGAGTGTGATTGTGTAGAGAGGTAGAGTACAACATGTTTTGAAGATATGTTGTTGTAGCAATTGCTTCCTCCCAATATTCTTTTCCAAGCCATGCTACTGATAGCATAGCTCTTGTAGCATTTAGTAGAGTGTGGTTTTTACATTCAACAACTCCATTTTGTTGTGGATGATATGGTATGGTAAGCTCATGTTGAATTCCAAAGGCTTTGCAATAGTCTTCGAACTCATTTGATGTGTACGCTCCTCCATTATGTGTCTAAAGAGCTTTGATGCATAACTCATGTTTATTCTCCACTACTTCTTTGAATTCTTGGAACTTGGAAAAGGCTTGCGACTTTCTTATGAGAAAAAAATAGAATAGTATATCTAGAGCAATCATCAATGAGTACCATGAAGTATTTGGCTCTAGTGAGAGAAATAAGGTTGATGGGACCACAAATATCAAAGTGTACTAATTGAAGGGGTTGAGTTGTAATGGAGTGAGATTTGGAGTAAGAAAGATGTGTGGCTTTGCTGAGAGCACAAGCTTGACAAAATGAAAGTTGTGAGAGAGAAGGTGGAATACCCTAGACAAGTTTTTGATGGATAAGTTGTTGCCGAACATGTTGAGAGGCATGACCAATCCGAAAGTGCCATAGAAGAGAATCTTGTGGTGTATTGAAGAGTGAGGTGGAGTTAACGAAAGCTCAACATGACCAAGTCGAAAGTGCCATGGAAGAGAATCTTGTGGTGTATTGGAGAGTGAGGTGGAGTTAGCGGAAGCATTTGCAAGAGGTTGGAGAATTGAATGGCCAAGTATGTAAGGCCGACCTAATTTTGGACAAGTGAGTGTGAGAGAAGGTGAAAGTAGCTGCAAGACACAATGGTCTTTGTAGAAGTGAGTAGTGAGAGAAGCTTCAGAAGTGAGCTCACTGATGCTTAAAAGAAATTTCCTTGAGATTGAGAACATAGTAAACTTTATGTACCTTGATTACATGATTGGATGGAAGCTCCGCTTGAATGGTGCCATAGCCGTGAGCTTGCTAGATGTTGTTGTCCCCCATGGCAACACTAAGTAGAGTAGAAATCTCTTTGAAATTGACCAACCATTCTTTATGAAAAGTCATATGATGAGTAGCTCAAAAGTCTAGGAACATGTATATTCTTACTTAGCGTTTGAATGAGGTACCTAGACACTTGTAGCTAAGCTGATGATGGTATCTGGTTGACTTCTGCGTCATAATTTCGAATGCTAACAAAGTGAGCTTGCCCCCTTAAGTGATGCTTGTTGAATCTATTTTTTTGCCGACAATCCTTTTCTATACAACCTTGTCTTTTGCAAACATCACATATGAGATGATAGTGAGGATTCCTAGAGATAAGGATTGGAATGACTGATGAGAGTTGGGTTTGTAATGAGGAATACCAAGGATTCCTTTGAATTTGGACCGAGGAGAAAACTTGGGCTTTGGGTGAAGGGAGTGAGCCCTTTTGTGAATATGTTTTGGGTTGTATGCAGTTCTAGCTAGGGCTTTGGAATCTTGAGTAGAAGAAGTGGAAAGAGTATCTCTCATGACTTGCTCTTGCTTGATTCTATTGATCAGAGGCCGAAGCTTGAGTTTATCAATGGAGGTCTGAGTGGTAATAAAAGCTCTCGAGGATAGAGGCAAAGAGGAGAGAAGAAATATAATTTGTAGTTCTTCAAAGATGACTTAAGTAGATATTATGGTTTCATCTAGCAAGCACTGCCACTGTTCTAAGACTTTAGTGGCAAATTGATCTTCATGCATAGTGGCAATGGATAAATTTATGAACATGGCCATTTGATATATAATATTTGTGTGTTCATAGGTATCATTGAAGAAATCCCAAATACCTTTTGGAAGGGGGGGGGGGGGGGGGTATTGTTCTTACTAGTTGTATTTGTCAATCTCCATAATGGATAAATATATCCATTATTGTAGTTGCATCTCTTTGCATCCAATCTTCCTTGTTTACTCCTTGTTCAAGTCAATTTTCCTTGCCATTGATGATATTCCATAGGTTGGCTTGAGATAGGTAAAGTTCCATCCTCAACTTCCAAACTTGATAGTTACTACCATTGATTTTGTCGATCTTGATGTGTCGATTGTAAGAGGTAGTGGCATTGACGAGAGCCGTTGGAATAATGAGAGTAAAGGAGGATTAGCGATTTGTAATTTTGGAGAAGATATGATAAGCTAGAGAACTAGAACCTGGCATTCTGATACCATAGAGTGAAACCAGGGGTTAGATGATAAGTAGATGAGAAGACATTGTGCACAATGAGAGAAAGAGATATAGACGATGAGGAAAGAGTAGAGGGAACTGCAGTTGTTGATTTCATTGCTGCTAGTAGTTGTATATATACATGGTACATTAAATGAGGTAGGTGAATTTCTACTCTAAACATTTGAGATATTTACAATGAGGATAAGTATGGGATCCTTTTGTCCACATGTTTGCCTATCCTTATCTTATCCAAACTTTATCCTAACATATCATACAATGCCCAAATGCATCACCTATCTCAAAGTAGGTGTCTAGTGGATGGCGGTACGTCTTGAGTTAACTATATCATAATCTTGTGATGGCTTACTCGTGTAATTGGTTTGTTTGGATGCAATAATCTTTTTCAAAATGACCAAATCTTTAGCAAGTTTGACATTAAGTACATGCCAAAAACTTTGTTAAGCCCAATGTAAGGATGCATCGATCATTGAAGCCACATGCAATATATCCAATCATCTTGCCTTTTTTCTCTTTCTTATTATCTTTCAAACTCATCTTTGTGCCTTTGGTGACCAAGATTCCCTAAGAGCCCTTGTGGGGACCACAATTTCCATAAGCCCTTATGCTTCAATAGTTGCATGACTTTGGATTGCCATGTCAGAAAGCTAAAACCTCAAACTTGCTAAGTACTCTTTGGGTGGCCATTTTGCTTAATACAGAGGTCTTACTAGCTTATATTTTAAAGTTTTGTGGTGTCTAACTCCATATAATGAGCAAGTGGTAAGATTTTATCTTTGAAAATTCCCAAATCGAATTCCAAATGGAAGCTCAAGAGTCTTACCACAAGATATACAATGAGTAATGAGTACTTGGGAATCATCAACTAGTATTTTTACAAGATATACAAGATATGTGTAATCACCAACTAGTACTTGGGAATCACCAACAAGATATACAAGATATGTGTAATCACAAACTAGTATTTTTACAAGTAGTGAAATTTTTAAAGGCTAAACCCTCAAGTTAATGACTTAGAAGGCACAAAAAAATGGTGTGGGTCAATTGTGCACTTATCTTATTTGGTAGGAGGTGATTGGCTAAAAAAGCATTAAGAGGTTCTTTAATGGAGCTTCAAAGACTACGGATACCTCCTTTGAGTAGCAGTGCTAGATAGACTAGGTCGAATCTGAGCTCACACCTATGTAATTATTGATTCAATGCTTTCCTACTATAGAAAATAAATAGATAACTAAGGTACAAATCTAGTTGGAATGCCAATGATTGTTAAGATTGCCATATTAGATATGAAAAATGAGTTTATTGATTTGATTTAATAAGAAAAAGGTTTTATCTTTTTTATTTTATAATAGATATGTCTCTGGTTGTGTATGATTTGGAAAACTCAGCTCCAATGCAATCTAAGCATGCAAGATTTTGATAGATTAGTGTTATCATGGTGGGAAGCACTACCCTTCAATGTCGTTAGGGTGTTAGTAGCCCTACTAGTATTTGATTTGATCTAAATTATAGCTTTGGTGAGCACGAGTTTGCATCAATTTTAGTATCTGGTTGATAGTCGACGGCAGCATACTCCAAATGGTTGATCCATCATTTTTGGTGATGTGTGTTCGTGCAAGCACCTTGGAACTAAATTATGTATGTGTGAGAGTAGAAACTAAATTATGATTTTTGAAAAGATTTGGCTTTTGGTATATAACTTGTTATTGTAGGGCGGTCCCATGAGTAGTTGGTACTAGACTTTCTTTCCATATATAACTTGTTCATGGACATTGTAGATATTTTCCTTTCTACTCAATACCATACACTTGTTCTCATTAAAAAGAAAAGAGTGAACATATTGGAAGTAAAATGAACGTGGTGTGACATGTTTTCCCACCTCCTTACTAAATAAAGTTGTACTTACTTTTACTTGCTAGATTTGCGAAAATCTAGCAAAGTGCCTTGGTGTGGCCACCTCACAAGGTACGAAGACAGAGAAGTCATCATGAAATCCTAAGGGAAGACTCAAAGGTACATGTTTTGTTAGCTCTTTGTTAGTGTGAAAAGCAAAGGTTTTAATTTTGCATCTATCTACGTGTTTTCTCAACATGGGCACGGTCTTTATAAGCTGGAAGAGCGAGCGTTTATATTAGCACGCGGTTCGCAAGTTTTCTTTTTGTTTTCAGTAGTTGTAAAGGTTAATAATAATAATGATAATATAGTGATGCACGACCTTTGAGAAGGTGGACACTGTTGTCGCGGCTGGTCGCGGAGAGTCAATGGAGCTAACGAAATTCAATAGGAGAAGACAACGAGAGACGACTATTTTTTAAATGAACCCCCACCCCAGACATTTTTCCGAGGGGAGCGCGTTCCCAATAAACAACACTGCCAAGCCTAAAGCCTGCATTTAAGGAGGTGGGCCAGCGGGGCTTATCACGTCTATTAATAGTAGATAGTGTCCTTTTCTACCTATTAAACTTTAAACTTTAAAATTAACTCAAACTCACTCGCCTCTCTCGGTCGACTCTCGAGTCTCAGCTCTGCAGTCCACCCCAAAATGAATAAATCAATCTGAACCCCAAACTTCCAAAGAAAAGGAATGTTCATCAGTGCTCTGAGCTCCCATAAGAAAGCGTGATTCTACATGCATGATGCAAAAATGTTCCCCGTAATAATCCTTCCGTCATTAAATTGCAGCCATCTGCTTTTGGAAAGCATCCAGATTCTCAATCTCAAGTCAGTCAGACTCCAGAGTCCAGAGGCCAGAAAGAAAAATATAATATTCAAATTTCAAGGTGGAAAAGATTTTAAAAAGGAAAAGGATGTGGGTGTCTTCAATCTTGTCTTGTGTTCTGCTGCTGGTTCTTCTTTAACATCCTTGAGCCTGAGGCTTGCATTTTGTTCCTCATTGCCATTCGATTTATGCCTCTGCCCCTCCCGGTACTTTTCTGTGACCGGGGAAAGGCCACGTAGTAAAAGCTACCTTGTGCCGTAGCAGTACATGTATGGACTTTCTTAGACTGCTTGAAATCTGAATCCAGTCAGAGTCTAGACTCTAGGTTCCTCGATCAGAATAATAAATTTTTGTTTCGTGAATTATAATATTATATATATATTAGCTTGAAAAGGCCCATGATCCATGGCTCCAGCATCCTCTGCTGGATTAATATAAGATAAGCCTTAGAGGGGAGGGAGGGAAACGGGCTGGTCTTATTGTTCTTCAATGCGATGACTTCGCCGTGTAACAATGGAACAGTTTAGCATAATCGAGATTGGGTAGGAAGGAAAACGTGTCTTGATGCGTTAGAATTAATAAACGCATTTCTCTTCGCTTTTCTAGATTATATAACGCAAAAAATGTGTGCCACCCCACCAACCCTCACACGAGGAATCTTTGTATTTTAAGTTTTCTCCTCTCAAATGAAGCACAGCAGGAAGTCGATGAAACGTGTTTCGCGACACACCTTACCATAGAAACGTTCTCCAAATGTTTTGTCTGCATATATATATATATATATATATATATATATAATATGTATTGTGGGCAGACGACATTGCGTGTATTGTATAGTGTGTAGCATAGATCTATAATAATGTAATGCATTGCCCATCCTCGATATATACAGTGTATAGCGCCCATAAAGTAGGATGTGTGTGATATTGTAATGCATGGCCCATGTGTGATGTATATGCCGGTGCTGATTGGGGGCCGAGGGAAAGAAGAATACAGGAAGGACCTGCTTTATTTCCACGGAGAAAACAAATAAGCAAACGATAGGGACATCTATGATGACCAGGGACTTAACTTTTGATGCCTGGAGAGGCCTTTTTGAGCTTTTTGTGAGATGCCTTTAGAAGAAGAAGAAGAACTTGGAAGACGAAGAGGAAGAAGGAGAGAAGTCTTTTTTCTGGTCTGTTGACTAAAGTTACTGGTAGTACCAGAGTCCAGAAGAGTAGTTCACTGCATTGATCCTATCATTTCAACATTAGCTTTTTCTGTATGCACATGATGCACTGCGCAATATACCACACACGTCTCCATACTTATCCACAGACACAGAGAGAGAGAGAGAGAGGGAGAGAGAGAGAGACTAACAATTTCCGTCTCATCGCGCTTTTAGTATGTATGAGTGATTCATCATTCAATTGCTTTCCCTTGTGTCCGTCCATCTCCCAAACTCAATTGCTACTCTCTCTCTCTCTCTCTCTCTCTCTCTCTATAAACGTGTCATTTGTCCATTCAAATATTTTGTGCGAGACATCTCGACGTACAGGGGACGGATTGTATCTCTGAGCTCTTTCTTCTTTCTCGCATACACAATTCCTGAAAAGCTGTTTATAGCCCACGCGCTCTGTGATCGTTCTCCCTCCCCCCACCACACACACACACACACACACACACACACTCTCTCTCTCTCTCTCTCTCTCTCTCTCTCTCTCTCGCGCAGAGAGGCTCAGCTGCCCCTTCCATCCGCTTGGCCCTCTCGGACGGACCACACACCACCATTTCTCCTCGTGCCTACGTACGTGAGGCGACATGCCTACTACCTACTCCCTTTCCTCTCTTTCCAAACATGCTTGATCATCATATAAAGGATTATGGGCCCCCCTGACATGACGCAAACAACAAATATAACTAATGTTAACATCACCCTTTCCAGAATCAAAGAGCCTGGGTCGGTCTCGGTCAGACAGGCTGCCGACGTGGCATCTACTGCATGGCACGCCACTACAAGTTAACGCAAGCCCTTTGCAGTAGCATTTTTCTTGCTATGAAGCTTCCAACCCAAAGTTGACGACATCGTGTCGAGTGCATAATGCATTGTCCACGATTTTGGAACCAATGCAAAAGTCCTCGATTTAAGAAAATTTTACGCCTGTAGAACCAATGCGTAAGACCCTCGATTTAAGAATTTTTACGCCTGTAGAGCCAATGCATAAAACCCTCGATTCGAAAATCTTAGACGCTTAAAGATGTGGCGCCCTTGGGGAAAATGAGGTATGGGATTGGAAGTGCTGCGCCCATGTTACCCAACCCATCATGCCATGGTTTCCATTGAAGAAATTTGTAAGTTTTTCCAAAAGATTTCACAAAAGAATATCCAAAATGGTTTCATCTTTTTCAAGTCTCTCCTTGAATTGTTTCAAGAGATCTTCCAAATCATGCAATATACTCGACACAACATTTGAGCTCTTTGTGAGGCATTGGGATTGAAGTGCACGCGGCACACACAAACGACCTCATATAACCAAACACAATTATAATAATCTAAGCTAGACCGCTTTGAAGCTGCTCTGTGAAGTGGCATTGCGAGGGAAGCAAAGTTGTTGTGTGATAACTTCACTTCCCTCACTTCTTCCTCACACACTATTTCACTGTCTCTATGTGTGTGTGTGTGTCTCTCTTCCCGCTTCTTATGCGCTCTCTCTCTCTCTCTCTCTCTCTCTCTCTCTCTCTTTTTCTCCTCTTATTTTCTCTCTTCCCTTTCTTAATTTCTTTTGTAAATATCTCTCTCTCACCTTTATCTTTCTATCTCTATCCCCCTTCTTTATTTCCCATTTGTATTTCTCTCTCCACTCTCTTTGTTTACTCGCTCTCACCTTTTTTCTTATCTTTGTTTCTCTCTCTTCTCCTTTATTTCTCTCTCTTCTTCTTCTTGTCTCTCCCTCTCTCTCTCTCTCTCTCTCTCTCTCTCTCTCTCTCTCTCTCTCTCTCTCTCTCTCCTTTTTTCTCACTTCTCTCTTTTTTCTCCTCTCTGCCTGTCTCTATCTATCTCCCCCTCTTTTTTCTCTTTTTGTGTGTGAGTGAGTGTGTGTGTCTCTCTCTATCTCCCCCAAGGCCTAAATTTGACGGGTCCCTTAGATTTTTTTAATGATAGGAAAATTTGAAAAATGCCTTTCACATGATAGGTGATATAAAAATTTTGTATTAGTCAAATGACAGAGAAAAAATGTAAATGACAGATGACATAGGAAAGTCTCTAATTAAGGCCTTAAAACTGCAAATTTGAAAGCTAATAAGATCCAAAATCAATGTTCAATCCAATTTGAATATGAAAAATAAGCTTTCACTACCTAGCAACATTCCTTCATAAGAAGATAAATTCAAAATGCTAGAATCAATCAGAGGAAGATAGATTCAAAATGCAACAACCTAACATGAGCCATAATCCATCATACATACATAAATTCCTAACAACCATTCATCGTAAAATAAATAATTTAAAACACTCCATGAAATCACCAGCACAAGTAGCAAGAAGATGCATCCATTTGATCATTCTAGTGGCATTGCCCTTCTATTCTTTGCATCCATCCAAATATCCCAATTCTCCCCCAGTTTACTTCTCTCTTTGTCTCTCTCATTTTTTCTCCTCCTTTTTCTCTCTTTCCTTTATTTTTCTTTTTCAACCTCTCTCTTTCATTTGTCTTTCTCTTTCCTTTTTTCTCTTTGTCCCCCTTCTTTATTTCTATTTTTAATTTCTTTGATCTATCTCTCTCTCTCTCTCTCTCTCTCCCTCTCTACTTGCTCACACTCTTCTTT
Organism: Lygodium microphyllum; assembly: GCF_053477565.2. Taxonomy (NCBI): domain Eukaryota; kingdom Viridiplantae; phylum Streptophyta; class Polypodiopsida; order Schizaeales; family Lygodiaceae; genus Lygodium; species Lygodium microphyllum. Next base: position 138,593,757 of record NC_141146.1, read on the forward strand.
TTCTCTCTTTCCCTCTTTATTTCTCTTTTTAAAACCCCTCTCTTCTCTCTCTTCCCTTTTTTCTCTTCTCTCTCTCTCTCTCTCTCTCTCTCTCTCTCCTCCTTTATTTCTTTTTAAATCTCTCTCTCTCTCTCTCTCTCTCTCTCTCTCTGTTCCCCCTTTATTTTTCTCGCTTACCTCTCTCTCTCTCTCTCTCCCCTTTTTTAACTCTTTTTTCTCATTCTCCCTTCTGTATTTCCCTTTTTTCCTCCCTCTCCTCTCCTCTCTCTCTCCTTTTTTACATCTTCTCTCTCTTCTCCTTCTTTATTTTCCTTTTTTAATATATCTTTTTTCTCTCTTTCATTTAACTTCCTCTCTCCTTTTTTCTCTTTGTCCCCCTTCTTTATTTCTCTTGTTAAATTCTCTCTCTCTCACTCTCATTTTTTACCTATTTTTCTCTCCTTTTCAATATTTGAGTGGGATCTAGAGCATGGCAGTAGCTATGGTGGATGGATGATGAAAATTAAGCTCATGATGACATAGAAAAATACTAGACCTGTTACACAAGTGAATTAGGTTCCAAGATTGAGACTTGGACACTACAAGGAAACGCAAGTATAGCGACGACAGGTAGCGATGCAGGAATAGCGGCGTCGCTATTAGCGTATTTGCGACACTAATAGCGATGCTCCACATGAAAAAAAAGAGGGCCGAAACCCGAGTGCATTTCATTTTGCGCATTCGTGAAACATTTCGAGAGGGAGAGCGACCGTTTTGCATAGAGGGTGAGAAAGGGAGAGAAAGAAGGCTTGCCACCACCACCGTTCACAAAGAGAGGAGGAGCCGCCGTCGCAAAGAGGAGCCGCCAAACCCTCGTCAAATCTTTGCGGTGAGTCCATTCTCTCTCTCTTTTACTTGTTTAGGGTTTAATTTGTGTATATTGAGAGGGAGAGGAAATGAGAGAGAAAGAGAGGGAGAGGGAGGAAATGAGAGAGGGAGAGGGAGGGAGAGAGAGAGAAAGAGAGGGAGAGGGAGGAAATGGAAGAGGGAGGGGGATGAAATGAGAGAACGAGAGGGAGGGAGAGTGTATTCTCTCTCTTATTTATTTATTTTTTGTATAATTTGTGTATATTGAGAGAGGGAGAGGAAATGAGAGAGAAGGAGAGGGGGAGGGAGAGGGAGAGGGAGAGGGAGAGGAAATGAGAGAGGGAGAGGGAGGGAGAAGAAATGAGAGAAGGAGAGGAAGAGAGCAAAATGAAATGAGAGAGGGAGAGGAGAGAGAAAAAAAAAGAGAGAATGAGAGGAGGGAGAAAAAGAGATAAGATGTTAAACATAATAGGAAAAGAGAGAAAGAGAGGGTGTAGGTGACGGTTAGGGCGAGGGAGGGAGAGGAAATGAGAGAGGAAGAGAAGAGAGAAAAGGAAATGAGAGAGGGAGATGAGAGAGAAAAAGAAATGAGAGATCATTAAATCTAATGGGAAAAGAGAGAAAGAGAGGGTGAGGGTGAGAGAGGGAGAGGAAATGAGAGAGGGAGGGAAAGAGAGAAAGGGAAATGAGAGATGGAGAGGAGAGAGAAAAAGAAATACGAGAGAGAGAGGAGAGAGAAAAAGAGAGAAAAATCATTAAACCTAATAGGGAAAGAGAGAAAGAGAGGGTCAGGGTGAGGGAGGGAGAGGAAATGAGAGAGGGAGAGAAAGAGAGAAAAGTAAATAGGACCTTACAATAAGCTTATCCTAGGCTCATAGGGGTTAGGCCAAACCTAAGGGATATATGGCTAGAGAGCCCTAGTATACTTGTGCCTCCTAGCATAATGTTTTTCTTGCAAAGAGACCTCTCATACATGGGGCTTGTCCTAGCCTCCACCGCACAAATATACAATGAAGGCAATCAGCCTATCAGTATGAAAAACATTCATTTTTCATAACGTAATTCAAAAAATAACTTTGGATATTCCATAAAAATCAATCTCTTCTTAAAAAGACAAATACAGAAAACTAAAACAGCATCATTCATATATATGCTTCGCAAAACTAAAACAACATCACACAAGATCTCTTAGGAAACTCATCTTTAACTATCAATTTTAATTAATAAATATAATATAAAATCACTTGCAAGGAAGGACACTCTTTTATCATTAATCCTCTTTCTTCCTTAGAATAGTTTTAGGAACAAATTTATGCTCTAACAAGCATATATTTGAGCATAATAACTATTTTAAGGTTTATTCCATGAGTAGTAGTAGTATATATGCAACCATCAAGCTAGAGATCATGCTTTGGTATCTGGGAGATCCCAATCTCATGCCCTTAAAGAGATTGTAGTATGCAATAGTGTGGAGAGAAGATGGGTGAGTTGTAAATGGTAAAGGAGAATTCTATTGATGATGGAGAGAAGATGAGGTGAATCGCCAATCCTATTCTTAGTGAGTGCAACCTACCCATAGTCATGGTCATCATTGTCATGGTCATGGTCACGGTCGTAGTCGTGGTCATGGTAGTAGTCGTGGTCATGGTCGTCGTAGTCATAGTTGTGGTCATGGTTGTGGTCGTAGTCATATTCGTAGTCGTGGTCGTGATGGTCGTGGTCGTGGTCGTGGTCATGGTCATAGTCGTGGTCATGGTCGTGGTTGTGGGTCGTGGTTGTGGTCGTCATAGTCGTAGTCGTAGTCGTGGTTGTGGTCGTGGCCGTAGTCGTGGTTGTGGTCATGGTCATGGTCATAGTCGTAGTCGTAGTCGTAGTCATGGTGGTGGTGGTGGTGGTGGTGGTGGTAGTGGTGGTGGTCGTAGTCGTAGTCGTGGTCGTAGAAAAAGAGAGAGATGGAAGGAGAGGATAACAATTTAAGAAAAAAAAAAGAATGATAACAAAAACAAATTGTTTATTGTAACGTAGACAAAATGGAAAACGATGAAGGTCCTGTTGTTCAAGATCGCGAGGCGTATCTTAATCAGCGTGTCCCATGTCGTTCTTGCTCTCAATGCAAGCTGGCAATTAGACGAAAATGTCGATTGTCTATAGAACACGTACGACGATTTGGCAAGTTTCAATCTGAGATCATTGATCAGGCGATTGCGGATTTTCAGCAAATGGTAAGAAAAGTTAATATCAATCATGCATTGTACTCGCAAGCTAATTGAATACCATATACAATAAGATTGGGTCTCGCTGAAAAATTTTCTATCTAGGAAGGTGATGTCTTGTCCCAAGGGGGAGTGCACCCTTTGCGGCCAATTAGAAGAGTTCGTAGGCGTGCGATGGATGGAGTGCATGAGCCAATCCACCACTTGCAAGGCCAATCTATACCATCAATGCCAGAGGAGACAGACAACCTTCCAGACCTACCTACAAACTTGGAGCCTAAGATGGAGGCAATGATCAATGCATTGATTCCCATGGATGTCGAGACTTCTGATTTGCTTAGAGAGGAAGCATCCATACCATTATATGATGGGTGTCGAGTATCTCACGTAAACACACTACTTGCACTCTTAAGTGTGCAAGCAAATTACGAGTGGAGCGATACGAGTGTGACCGAGTTGTTCAGGTACCTTGTACATACGCTTCGTTGATTTTTTTTCTCGATACTATTATTAAAAACATTTGTGCTTTTTCAAGGTGTTTATGATTTTTTTCAAGTTATTGAAATATCATATATTACCACCTGCAAATACCATGCCTGAGTCTCGTGATGATGCACGACATGTTTTATGAAAGCTTGGTATGGACTACAACAACATCCATGCATGTATCAGCGATTGCATACTGTTTCGAGGAGAATACAAGACTATGGAGACATGTCCAAAGTGTGGTGCTCACAGGTATCGATAGGACTTGCAAGGGCAAACCATCCCTCAAAAAGTTCTTAGACACTTTCCGCTTATCCCCCACATAAACCACATGTTTCGTACGTCCGGCATGGCGAGCTTGACAACGTGGCATGCACAGAATAGGTCCACGGATAGAGTTCAACAAATATCAGCGGATTCATGCGCATGGAGCCACATTGACTCTACCTTCCCAGGCTTTGCCCGAGAGCCAAGGAATCTTCGACTTAGTCTTGCAATGGATGGTGTGAACCCATTCGGTTTGCGCTCAACTTCTTACAGTGTGTGGCCTATAGTCCTTGTCAACTACAATATCCCTCCATGACTTTCTACGAAGAAAGGACATCTCATCCTTAGCTTACTTGTCCCCGGCTGCTACAAAGTCAAAAATATGGACGTGTATCTTCGTCATTTAGTCGATGAGCTTAAGATTTTGTGGGAGGAGGGGGTCACTGTGCAAGATATGAGCAAGTGCGATGGTTGGCGGTCAGCTAATATTCGAGCCATTCTCATGTGGACGATGCATGACTTTCCGGGATTCGGAGAGTGCTCAGGTGAATAGGCCTCCGTTCTCGTTAGTAATATCTATATTTTATCTCGTTCAAGCTTATATTCACTGGGTCGTGGTGTTAGAACAAATCTAGTTACCTCAGGTTATCATGCATGTCCATTGTGTGGGCCACAGTTAGACTCCCGAAGGTCACGAACCATGAAGAAGATGGTATATCAAGGACACACTGCTTTCTTGCCAGAGGATCATGAACTCAGGAAAGGTTTTCTTGGACGACCTCCAACACATATGAACGCTGCAAGCTGGTACGAGCTGAAAATGGTCCACACGGAATCACATCCAAACGGAATGCGGTAGTTCTCAGTTTTCTACGAGTTGCCATATTGGACCCACTTATAGGTCAAACACTTGTTGGATCCCATGCATATTTTCAAGAATGTGGGCAGCTTGCCATGGGACCACATCACAGGAAAGAGAGACACTATAGAGGCACGATATCAAGATTGTGGAAGAGAAGGAAGGAGTCTCACTTGTAGCTTTCTCACTTACACAATGGGGGAATACACACAAAGATGGAGGCTAAAAACAGTTTTCCTCTTCTTAGTTGTGTAAGACAAAAAGAACTCTAGTACAGAGAAATAGAAGAACCCTATATATGGGTCTCAAACCAAACTCAACTAACTAAGGTGGCATACTAACTGAGCCACGAACTAGAGTAGATAAGGATAGCTGTCATCTAGCTATTATTCATGGGCGGTGTACCAACCGCATCTGCAGCTAACAAGTCGGTGACATAAATGCACAACGGTCATCCTGGCATATTACGAGTGGAGCTCGATATCTCAACACACGAATGGATTTGAAGGAGGTAGGTAAGATGGAGGCTTTAAAAAATGCGCTCCACAATGGACTGTGGTATCATAGCAAGGTTCGAGCAAGAGAGCCGGCGACGAGCAATGGATCCAAACATGATTGTGGATGAGATGGAGTCTTTTGGGAACTTGCAAAGTATTGTTATGGTGGATTACCGCAGCTTCTCCATGATACTATTCGATGCAGTGGTTCAAAGTGGTACTTGGAGGAGATGAAGCAACAATTCGATGAGGTCCATTTGGATTTCTCGAAATAGATTCTGAAAAACGACATGGTTTATGTCACAATGGTTTAAACTCTCTTGTACTTGTTTGTGAACATGTAATCTTCTATCCAAACCTCCGACAACCTCGATGGTGATATGTTATACCTTCAACTCCCCGAAGTGCGAGAGTATATGATCAAAGCAATGTTTCGAGCATAGATGAAGATAATATGCAAATAGAGGGGTCGATATTGCAAGGGGTGGAGGCCACCAAAATCTTGGAGCCAGCATCGGCTAACAATGATGGAAATACAGGAGTCCAAGAATTTTTTGAGAACGAGGTGGACTCATCCTTTTGTGGTGACATGTCTATCGACCTTCCAGTGTATGTGGAGTTGTATCAGGAGATTGACATGGGACCATAGGATACTTCATACTTGGAGCATCCAGTTACTCAATTCGTTGACCAATCACTTATAAGGGTACATAAGATATGCATTTTAAGTGAGATCTTTTTTTAGGATTTATATTACTGTGCTTTGTATGATTTAAATTGATTATTCTAACATCATTTTTTGTCTGTGTAGGTGACATTTTCAGGATGAGTCGAGGGATGAGTGATGAGGAGTTACAAGATATCTTCACACGCATGTCTCCAGACCAGATCGTGAGATTCAGAGATATGGCAGACCAGGAGCTGTCTCGGTCTTCATTAGGGTGCTCTGCTAGATCTACTTCAGCGCAATCGGATGCTTCAGCTTCGAGCAAATGAGCTCGACGCTCCAAACTTGGGCCAGAGGGAGGGAGTGCTTCGGGGTCAAGGGATGCTACAGAGATACGGATGCAGTGAGCTCACGGTCGACACTGCTGGTAAATCAATTGAATATTTGTAGGATACTCAGTTCATTAGAGAGAGAGAGAAGCGAAATCTCCAATGGAGTGGAAAGAGTGGGAAGAGTGATATTGATGATGCTTGAGGTCTTCAAATCTACTAAAATCTCCATGAATTTTCCCTCCTTGATGACTTGATGGGAAAATGTTTGCTCAGATCAAAGTGGCAGAAGCTTTGTTTGAGTGGTAGGAGAGAGAAAATGATGTAAAGATGAAGCTTTTCAGAAGTTGGCTATGGTTGCCAACTCTAGGGTTTCTCGGCAACCCTGGTTTTTCCTTATGTGTGGGCTGTAGACTTGATCATTTCCCAAGATGTTTTGATGGAAACGAAGCTTGATAGATAGGCTACCAAAGCCTGATGGTGGCACACTGAATCATGGCCTGCACACGCAGTGCGCCAACAGTATGAACAATAGCGGGCGCAATTCTGAATAGTGTAGTGAATTTCATCAATGTTACAGAATACAGTGGCCAATTTTGCACTTTGAGATGCCAGGGAGGAGCGCCCTGAGTAGAGAAGGAGGTCCATAGAAGAAATCATGGGCTGATATGGCATGTAGAGTAAGATATAGAAGCTCTAAGTGTTGTGGGTCCTGTCTGGCTATGGCTGCCAAACAGTGACTGTGGGGTTCAAGTGAGAAATTGGAGTCATACACTCACACTGAGCTGGATTGGGATGAAGAGGAGGTGAGAGGAGTGAAAGGAGAGTTGGGCCATGCTCAACTGAGCTCTGATACCATGTCAGAAGACGTGGGATCTAGAGCATGGTAGTAGCTATGGTGGATGGTAGATGAAGATTAAGCTCGTGATGACATAGACAAATACTTGACCTGTTACACAAGGGAATTAGGTTCCAAGATTGAGACTTGGACTCATAAACACAATCTTGTGTATAAGACTGACAATGACCAAGACACTAATTGAAATGGGAAAGCATCATGATATTGTATTCATCATATATATAAAAGTGACAAGCAAGTATAATGCTTTATAGGAAAGTCTAGGCAGCACATCCTCTTACTATGCTTATGGGATTCTTGTCATGAGCCCTCACTACTCCATCTAAAGAGACTGAAGTAGGTGTGATTGTAAATATCTCAACACTACCCGAGCCACCCGCTTGCCCACTAATGTGTGCCACCCCCGCTCGCAGGGATGCCATTGTTTATTCTTGCTCCTCCCCACCACCTCTTGTGACTATTGCAATGGACCGCCTCACCAACTACCATCCCCATTGCATGCTACCCTGTCAGTGCTACATGTTGCCCTGTTGCTATTATGTGCGGCATGCTCTAGTGTAGCCCCTTGTCACTCATGTTTAGAGAGAGAGAGAGAGAGAGCCTCTATTGAGATATTTGCAATCACACCCACTATGGCCTCTTTGTATGAGGCAGTTCTGGGCTTGGGACATGCAGGCAGACTAAATCCCATATGCAAAGAAAGGGAAATTGCTACCCATCCAACAACTATAAAGCATTGTGCTTGACTACCACTTTTTGATATATGATGAATGCAATATCATGATGCTTTCTCATTTCAGTTAGTGTCTTGGTCATTGTCAATCTTATATACAAGATTGTGTTTATGAGTCCAAGTTTCAATCTTGGAACCTAATTCACTTGTGTAACAAGTCAAGTCTTGTCTATGTCATCATGAGCTTAATCTTCATCTTCGATCCACCATAGCCACATCCATGCTCTAGATTCAAGATCTTTTCATAGCCTCTTTCTTGTAGTGCTTCACACACATACACACACATAGATATGTATATGTGTGTGTATATGTGTGTGTGTGTGTGTGTGTGTGTGTGTGTGTGTGTAGGTATGTATGTAGAGGTTCTGAGCATACAATAGAGAGGGATCTCTACACACTTGCTCACAACACACATGAAGGGAGTGAGTCTGGACTGGAAGCATGTGAGCGAAAGCAAGAGCTATGGTGGAAGGAGCAAGATCAAGAGAGAGAGGGGAACAAGATGTGGGAACTCCAATAGTCATGATGTGTGACTGACCTTCCCTTTATTAAAATGTCACTAAAAGAATAAAGAATGAAGTGATAGTGATGGGCGTGCTGTCACCTATGGTATATAGGTATGTGGGTACTATTAGTGTAGTAATACACAGGCGGCTAGGCACATGCCCCTTTACCCCCAATAACCTCCCACTTATAGGCACATGCCCCTTTACCCCCAATAACCTCCCACTTATAGGCAAAAGTGGCCCTAATGAGGAGAGAATAAGAAAAAAGTGACAAAGCACAAATGTACATAAGTACAATAGGATGAGGAAAGACATTATCTCATTCAACGCTCCATCAACTTCCTAAGGAAGCTAAAACGCTCTGCTAAGAGACTTTTTGTGAGCAAATTTGCAAGATTTTAGTTAGTTGAGATCTTGACAAGATCAACAAACGTGTCCACAATGATCTCTCTAACGAAGTGGTAATGCACCACCTCAATGTGTTTTATCTTCACATGCATTTTTACACTTTGGACATCCAAGAAACAACATCTCTAGCAAAGGAGAAGACATGCATATCCTGCAAAATCAGAGTCAGTGTATCCCATGACTCATATATCCTGCCACTATAACATCTGCACATAACTGTTGTGCCCTTTAAGTACCTCATGATATCATTGATAACATCCCAATGCCATCTGCAAAGTGTAGCTATATAGCGTGTCACAACTCCCACTACAAATGCTATGTCAGGATGAGTGGTTATCATGGCACTCTCATGGCATACATCAAACTGCCCACCATGATATATGCATAAGGGATCTTGTCCATCTCAGCCTTCTACTCATTAAGTCTGGACAATTAGCTTGACTATCTTCATATAAGAAGGTAGAGGACAGTTGATAAGCTTACCATCCTACATACCAACTGCTCAAGGAATTTCTAGTTATACTCCTTCTGTGCAGATAAAGGAGCCCCTTAGAGGATTTGCATCCCAAGGATATGCAAGGTTTATCCCATGTCCTTCATCTCAAGAATTTTCTTGAGTTGAGTTTTGAAGGCATCCAATCATGAGCTCTCCCAACAATTAGCATATTGTCTGCATAGAGTATCGAAATCATATGACTGCCATCACAAGCCTTCTTCGTGTATAAACACGGATCCATAGTATTACAACTATATCCCTGTGAATGCATGCAAGCATCAAATTTGTGGTACCATTCCCTAGGTCTATGCAGTTGTCTTTACATCCATCTAATAAAAGTCTAGATCTAGTTGAACTAATGCTAGTACCAAGTGTAGGGTCATCATTTTGATCACATGAGAAAATACTTCATCAAAGTCAATACCATATTCCTGATTGAAACCCTTAACTACCAATATACTTGTCAGCTTGTATATCCACTTGCATGTCAACATCTTCTTGCCACTAGGCAAAGGAACCAAATTCCACATATGGTTAGTCTATAATGAGTCAAACTCTGACTGCATAGCACTGTCCCATGAATGACTATCATCTTTATTCATGGCCTCATCATAAGAGAGAGGCTCACCTACATCTATTACCATAATATAATCCTTGGAGGGTGTAAAGCACTCAAGCAGACATCTAGATCTAGTAGAGCATCTCAAAGCAAGCTGATCTTGCACAATAGGTAGGGCCTGAGCCACTGGAGCATTAGCTATTGTTGTAGGCTATTTAGCTAGTTGTACGAGAGTAAGAGGCTCCTCTTGAAAGATCACCTTGTGTACCTCAACCACTTTCTCAGGCTGCTTATGTATATTTTCCTCATGGAAAACAACATCATGGCTACAACAGATAACCTTGCGAGCATGTAGATCCCATAGGTGATAGCCCATCTCACCCACATCCCCATAACTAAAAAAGATGTGTTTCATGGACTTAGATCCAACTTATTGCATTTGTCCTTGGAAACATGGTAGAATGCCTCACAACCAAAGATGCACAAATGAGTATATGATAGAGGTTTTCTAGTCCATATCTCCTTTGGAACCTAGCAATCAATAGTAGTGCAAGAGGACCTATTAATCAAGTGTACGATAGTAGTAACTGCCTTAGTCCAAAAGTGTTGGGGTGAGCCTGCTTAGCTAAGCATACTATGGACTCTCTCATAAATTGTCCTGTTCATACATTCGGCAATACCATTCTGAAGAGGGGTATAGGGGGTAGTCAACTAATGCTTAATACCCCGCTCATCACAAAATTGCTCAAAAGCTTTTGAGATATACTCACCCCCATTATCTCATTACCAAGGTAGCTCATGCTATTCTTTTAAAAGTTTTCCACAAAGCTTCTTATATCACCAAAATATTTATCAAGGAGATATCTCCATTGTATGCACTTCCAAAAAAGATAATTAGCGATTGTGACACTCCCTTTACCTCCAAAATCTAGACTAGACATTTCCAAGCCATCATGACTCAGCTATGTTTCAGTATATTATATCGCCTATAAATTGATGGAAAAATTAAAAGAGTAAATCAAGTATTGGAGGATATTTTAAGGGCTTATTATAGCCGATCACCAAAGAGATAGATTGAATACCTTTTATTAATAGATTATATTTATAATGCTTCATTTCAACAAAGTATCAGGATGATTCCATTCCTTTGATCCCACCATAAAGTTAGAAGCCTCTAAAAGAATTGAAATGCAAGAACAGGTTAAGGCAATATAACAAGATATAAAAGTAACATAAGATTACAAAAAGACCCACACATATCCAAAACAAACATATTTAATCTTTAAAGAAGATGGTATGGTCTTCCTAAGGTTTCATCAACCCAAGAAAAGCTTTCCATCTCTTGGAAAATTAAAAAAGCTTAGTCCCAGATACTTTGGCCCATGCAAAATCATAAAATACCTTGGAACACATGTATATAAGCTAGCATTGCCTTCTCATCTAAAGATCCACAATGTATTCCACATAAGCTCGTTGAAATCTTATGTTCCCAATTTAGAGCATATCCTTGATAATGAATAAATTGTAAGAGAATCTTAGAAATTAGAGCTTTGAAAATTCATATCTTACAAAAAAATAAATCCAATAGATGGAGCAACTTGGATTAAGGAATCCATTCTCCAAAGAGAACACCTTGAGTTTCTCTTAAGACAAGGACATGTTGATTTCTCTAAGGAGAAGAGAATGTAGCATACCTAATTTTTTTAATTCAGATAAATACAAATTGGCCTAATTTTTACCTTGGCTACTTATCCATGAGCTCATATGCTTGTGTATAGCTCAAATTAAATTTTAGTTATCCTAAAATATATTATTTTAAATTAAAATAACTTATTTTTAAAATTATAAGGTTTATTTTAAAATTGGTCTAATTAATGAGGATTTATTGTCTATTTTTATTTATTAATTATATATATTCTAATTATTACTTATTTTTTATAAAATATATTGATTCAATTCTTAATTTATTAGTACTTTTTGAATTATGTAAAGTTCTTTTGAATTCCCTCACACCTTTTGAAAACTTTTTTGCTATGATAGTCTTATCTAAATTTCAAATCTCCTTTAAAAATTATATATTTTTATTTTTTATTTTTAAATATTTAATTTTTAAATAGTCAATAGATAAAGAATTATAAAGAAGAAAAAGAAGAACAACTTCTAAAAATAGTAGGCTTAGTGTTAGGAGCATCTGATGTGCACGGTTATACTCCCTCTCTCTCTCTCTCTCTCTCTCTCTCTCTCTCTCTCTCTCTCGGAGGGCCCCCCTTCTCATTTTCAACACACAATGATGAGGAGTCTACTCTTAAGAGAGAAGGAGTAAGATTTAATGAATGTGAGGTGAGGAAATTCTACAAAAAGAGAATTAGCAAGAGTTTACGTATCCACATCCTATCCAAATCCTTTTTTTTTTGGCTCTTTCCATCCACAATGGTCCCATGTGAGGTATTGCTATGGTAGGACCATCGACCAACTATGATGCCAAAAATACAATCGCAATTACGACATATGTATATTATTTTATTTTATTTTCTCCAATTACTTCTCCTCTCCCAAGTACCTCTGTGTGCTTAGATTACTTGTTCCATTAAAGTGCATTTGTATGCATGAAATACTAAAGTACACTTTCACATACAAAAAGGAAAAAGGGAGTGCGTTCATATGCAAATAATATTAAAGCACATTCAAGTGTACGAAGCTAAACTTTGTTTTGAATTAGATTTATAGTGATGAATTATGAAATCATATGAAAATATACTAGAAATTTTAGTTAAACCTTGCTTTGAAAAGAATGATTCTTAGAAAAAATTAGAAATTGATTGTGGTTGCTTTGAAGTATCAAAATAGTAATGCTAATTACATCCATGGCTCACATCCATAGTTGAATATGAATGAGGTGTGATGCCATCCCTAGGTGGATGCCTCGGATACTCTTTACCCATATTGTATATACTACCTAAGGTAGTTGACCATCTCTAAGGTATGTTTGGTCTTCCATATTAGGTAGCCCACCATCACTTAGGTATATTCGGTCTTCTATATAGGAAGGTTCACCCTTACGACTGGCAAGAACCAATAGGGGTTTGGTTTGAGTTTGTAATCTCAATCCTTGTCCTAAATTAGGAAAGGAAACCAATATGAACCAAACATGGTTGAGCATTTGGGAGGCCAGTGATAAACATGACAAGTGGTAATCCCTGGTTTGTGGATTAATTTGCTCTTTGGAGTGTTTTGTATATACATGAGAATGAATTTAAAAGAGTTATGTTTTCAAAATAGACCACTTAGTGTGTGCATCATAAAAATGTGCCAATGAACCCTGTGCAAAATATTAAAAAAAGTTGTCTCTATATATCATCATAGTGTGGTAGCATGGTTGTTTTAATCACTAAAATATGTTATGTCACTTATGGGAAGTGGGTGGACGGTCTCTTGATGAAGTGGTCCTAGAATCATGTGGACCTGGTTAGCCTAGTATCTTTTGCTAAGATTTAGAAAGAGACCAACAAGTATGTCATCTTCCTAAAGTTAGGATGGTTAAGCATCGATTTAGAGGGCTAGTGTGAGACTATGCCTTATGGGTAGAGGGATTGACACTCAACTCCCCGTCATTTCTCACTTTCATTGAACCAAGTACAGTGCTTGCTCACCTTGGGTTTTCAATAGTTCACGAAATGTGTTCATCTTAGGTCATTGTTAGATTTCTCTGCTAGAGATCGTAGTTGTGTCTTTAGGAACTCACAGGTCAATCCTCGTGGGATGAAGCTAGATGTTTCTCTTGTGAGGTAGACCTAGGGATCACCTAATCATCTAAATCCACAAGCTTAAAGTAAGGTCAAATGGTGGTAACTAGGATTGATTTCCTAAAGGACTACCAAACTATCCTTCTTAGGAATTAGGTTTGGGCACGTTCCACATCCAAATATCAAATCGACATAAAACTGATGCAAATATAATATTTCAACACTCCCAAAGGCATATGAGGTTTCTGTAAGATTTTCACAAGTATTCTAACTATATTTTGAGCATAAAACAATCACTTGAAACCAAATATATGCAAATTACTTTACAAATTGATTTCAACCCATATAATCTTTGCAAAATGAGCATGACTAGCATGACAGATCCTTCAAGTCAACAAAAACATGGAAATATTTGTATAATTCAAAGTTACGAGTAGTTCATGAGCATTCGAGTGCAAGTTGCTATCCAAAAGTGTTATCCAAACTAAAACTATCTTATTTTATGTAAAAGAGAAAACTAAAAACTACATAAAATTAATGTTGTGATAGCTCAAAACTATAGTTCTCATCATGCTCTTCATATTGAGATAGAACATCTCAATCTGATATCGTATGGAAAAGGCATATTTGAAGTACAAAAGCATTAAGGGAGATTTGAGGTCTTGAAAATGCCTTATAAGAGATCCTAGAGAGAGAAACTATTTTTAAAAATAAAAATTATTTTTAATTGTTAAAATTTTTAATATTAAATATATCCAAAATTATTAAAAGGTAATTATCATAATATTATTGTAGCTTACATCAAATCTAGAAATGTAGGCTACCATAAAGATGATGATGATTGATTTAATAAGGGTCCTACCTTATCTTGATAGAAGTGAAATCAAATATTAAAATTGGATTTTTTTCACATATTTTTACCTCTCTCCATCCTCATTCTCCCTGTTCCTTCTTCTTCTCCTTGTTGGTTACTTACTCATTCTTCAACTTTTTTTAATATGCATAGTATTCTTATTTAAAGTTACAAATTTCATCTTTAGCTATGGATCAATCATCCAATGATCCTTGTAACACTCATAAAAGAACTCTCTATCATGTTCATTTTGAGCTTGAATGTGAGTATGAACTAACAAAAAAAAGAACAAAGAAAAATACCATTTCGAAGTCCATGAAACATGTGATTCAATTTGAAAGAAAAAAAATATTGATCTTTGGTTGGATGGAAGATTATACCCCAAAGATTCTATAAAAAATAGTACTCCTCCTTTTTATAATAGCTCTTCAGTAATGTGGTTTATTAGTAATGGTTTATAATGGATTTTTGGGCTAATAATACATTTAATTTTATAGTAGAGAAGGATGTTCTTAAATTGGAGAATCACTTGTTACCAACACATAGAGACGAGTTATTGCAAAAACTACAAGATTGGCAATAGAAGAATCATTCATTGAAGAAACGCATCAAAGCATACCAAAGAAAACAAACTAGTTTAGGTCTTCAAAATCGATAAATATCTCTCAAGAATATTAAGCATCTCAAACAAGGAGAGAGGTGGTTGCAATAAAAGAATCCATGTGTCAAGGTATATCTTTTTACTTAAGAAATGTTGAATATAACTTTGTTGAATCTAATAGTATTTGAGTTATGATATTGATCTTTTTTAGGTCTCTTCTTCAACCAAACATTAGTGAAAGAGATGCTTCAAAGGCATCTCAGTTTTATTATCATCTCTAACTGTTAGTAATGCCTAAGGATATTCTTGAGAAGAAGAAGTTCAAAAAAGTAAACAGATAGTGCTTGGATTCTCTTACTAGGCATCATTCTTTGGATTCTGAGTTGGTGCAAAAGACTTTGGATAGTATTGGTATTAGTCAAGATGCAAATATACAAATTTTCCAGCTAATGCAATCAAATACAAAACATGGTCAAATATGAAATTATTAACTTCCAAGGCCATTTGTAGTGAAGACTATTAGACAAAGAGTCAATGGCAAGGTGTTGGAAGTTTTGGGTGAGCCTTTTCATATCAATCCAACTTTAAGATGTTTACAATGAGTTTAACAACATTTTCCTTGATCTACCTACACTGCAATGTTTGATGATTAGACTCTATGATTTGTTTTTAGAATAGGCACAAGGAGTAGCCATGTTTATGATCAAACTTGACAAAAGTGAGATTTTAAAGTATATAAAATTAGAAGAGTCTCTATTATTTTGATAAATAGAGCATTTTCATCAAGTCATTCCAATGATTCAATATTATTTAGCGTTCAATTTGAACACAATATCTAGTGATTAGGAGCTTTTGAAGTAGACACAGAGGATTTTGATATATTGTATTGGATTTTCCGTCAAACTTTAATACTTAATATGATTAAGAGCCAATAAGTAGGAGAAGAGCTATTTGTCAAGGGATTTGGAAACTAAAGGTTAAATGGCATATAGCTGGTGACTTAAAGACACTCAAATGCATATACAATGTGTCTAAAGGAGCAACTCTAGATATCCTTATCTATATTGCATGTCCCCAGTTGCATAGCTAAGCTAAAGTAATTGGAATATAGCCCCTCCCAGGCATATCAAATACTCACAATTCAAGCCAATTTTAGATATTCATTTTACCAATGCTTATATATGTGCACTTTATGCACTTTGCCATTTCTCTGCTTGTTCCTCAATAGCCTTTTCCTCCTCATGCCATATTGTGTCTTTCTCATGTGTGATATCCTCCACTTTAGGACCTATGTCCTCCTTCTTCTTTTTGTATAATGGTATATTAGAATATTATATGTCTTCTCATTTATTAGATAAACTAGCTCCAAAACCTTGGAGAATCTATATCCAATCTTCATAAGAAAAATTCAATCAAGAAGTCATGTGTAGCCTCCTAGATACAAATAAGGGCACTCCTTGTCCACCTAAAGCTATCGAGACTATGTCTATCACATATTTCTGTGACCAGTCTGTAGAATGGTAACTTTGGAATTGCATTATCAAGAGCTCTCATTGCCTTCCTCATTTTCCTAGAACATCTTACACCTTGTGAAAATTTCTTTTTATGCTTCTTTGGTGGCTTGGATTGCTTAGAGTGCTCATGGATCTTCTCAGCAATGTTCCTAGGATCAACCTTCTGCTTCTTTATAGTAGCCTTAGTTTTTGCCATACCTTTACAAAACAAAATGCAACAACATGATAAGAAAACCACTTATCAACCAAAAAATAAACACAAAACGTATGAAACACAAAAACAGATAAGTGAAATAATGAATCCCATCACTAAATTTGTGTTTCATACGATAGAGTCCAAACTACACACCAATGACTCAGATTGCAAATTTTTTTCCATCAAAGACAGTGACCTTCAAAAAAACATATGAAATGTGAAAAAAGACAAGTGAAATAATAAACACCACCACTAAATTCATGTTTCACATTGATGAGATATAGCCCAAACTATGCACCAATGTCTTGGACTGTAATTTTTTTCCCATTAAAGATAGTGGCATGAACGAAAATGTATGAAATGTGAGTTTGGTATAATGGAATTAGAAAGAAAGCAACAAATTTTATGTTTCATATAACATTGGAACATGAAGCAATTGATGATAGGGAATAGGAGAACAAACGTATACAACCCAATCTTAGGTTAATGAAATCAGAAGAAAGGCAACTAATCTTGCATTTCATATGATACTAAAATGTCAAGTAACTAATATGGAGACCAAGAAGAAAATGAATAAAATGTGATTCTAGGTCAGTGGAATCAGAAAGAGGGCAATAAATTTCATAGTTTATACAATTTTGTATATCACATTGTAGCATCACATGAAGGTAGATAGTTAAGAAGCATTTTATTGAAAAAAGTAGAAAAGAATCTAGCATTCAATTAAAAAAATTAACATGTATTAGAAAGGAATCCGAATATGTAGATTTTTGTATGCAAGTCTACTTGATTGTTAAAGATTTTTCTTTAGAGTATGAATTTCTTCCAAAAGATGTGGTTGATCTTGCTAGATTGCTCTTGCTATATTTCAATAGCCTATCGTATTCCAAATGAGGTTGTCTTGCAATGGGAAGATGAAATAGATTCTTTACCAAATGGATTCAGTTTAAGCTTGAGTTAGTATTGTAATTTTTAATTAATATAGTACCTAATAGAACATGGACTCATTAATCACTTTTTTTAGGCCTAAGAAGAGTTTTCACATCATAAAAATAGCTTTAAAATTTTTGAGAAAAATAGATCTATTATTAAATGTCTCTTTGAGAGTCTTTTAAAAGCAGGATCTCACAATCATCAACCATTTTCACCCATAATCTCTTCTATCTTCATCAAATTGAAGCTAGGCTCTCTTGTGCTCTATCCAAGGCAAAGGCAACCATATACAACCAAATCAAATACTATAAGTGGATAAAACAACTTGTTTTTAATATTATAACAAGTAAAATACAATATTTTTACCTCTACGTGCCATTTTATTAATTATTATTAATATTTATTCCATCAATAGGTTTATCAAATAAAGTGCTTGCAAATGTATCGTATGAAATGTGAACTTAGCAATGTTGATGACTCCTACAGCTTATAAAATTGTGTTTCTTATGTCAGACTTTCATATCCTAATAATAAAAAGGTTTAATTTTGGTTCCTTTGATTACATAACACCAAAAATTTTGTTTACTAAGGCATTGTTCTATGAATTACAAATTCTTTTGTGTTGTTGTCAGGTGCCTACTACTTAACTTGCACTTCATACATCAAGGATTATATTTTTGACACACATCTAGTTATTCAAATTTTTTTGCTAGCTAATGGTATGCTTTCATAATTTTTGTTTTTGCAGTGTTTAGGGATGTCAAAGAGAAAGCTGAGGAGCTTGAGGATAATTGTGATGATAGGCTTTTTGATTTCTTGCAGAAGACAAGAAACTCATCAAGATTTATGTACATTAGGGAGATGCTCAATGTTCCTTTTGATTTGTAAGAGATGCTAAGTGATTTTTATGAGAAGCTTAGGGAGTACTAAGAGTTCTATTGTGGACATATAGAGTCTCTCTTAATTGATAATTATATCCATTTTAATGATGTGATCCACGTAACCAATGTTCCCAAGACAACTTTGATTGTTAGGTATTATCGTACTGACAAAGAGTTTAGAGGCGTGAAACAAACTGCCTTTTTCATAGGGATTAGCAACAATGCCTTTCGATTCACAAAGATATAGGTTTTCTTGTGTTTCTCGAATATATGGAGGATTCCCCTTCAGAGAAGGGCAAGAGAGTAAGGGTGAAGATGTTGCGTATATGGATAAGGAGGTTGAAGACAAGACAGATAGATGTTTCAAGAGGATGTTGAGAACTAGCTAATGCAAGGTTTTGATCATGGTGTATTCAAGAGTTAGAACATTGCAAAGATAGAAGAGGAGGAAATGGAATTGAGTATAGAGATTAAAGAAGGCCCCTTAGATTGTATCCCTACATTTCCTATCTACTTTATCAGCAAAAAAAGATATATATTGCTCAATGACATTCAACATCTTTTTTATCTCAGAGAAGATTATGACTTAGCCATCCTAGCAACATTGGGCTAGACTGATAAGGATTTCATAAGTTATGGACTATGACCACTAGTAGCTTTGGATGTTGAGGAAAAGAATTTTCAAGTTAGCTCCATGGCCTTGCACACATGTATCAATGAGATTGTGGAATATGAGAAGAAGGGGCTACCCACATAAGAAGAGTTCTTAGAGGTACTTAAGAGGCTTGGCATTGAGAGCATGGGCTATGAAGACACACTAAAGTAGCCATCAGAAGGGAAGCCAAAGAACTCAATAAATCTCTATGTAATGTTCTTGAAGATGATATAAACCCAAAGGTATTATAGATATTTTTAAGATCTTCCTAGGCTTAATAGTAGGTATTAAAGATAAGAAACTTTAAGATTTTCATCAATTAACAAAGAAATTTTTCTTGTTTCTTATGTATATTGAAATTGAAGATCCTGATGACTTTCTTGGAAGAGTCAAGGGCTCTAAGCCATTGAAGCTTGGAAAAAGTTAAGGACTTGGCCACTATATTGCAAGCTTAAATAATCAAATTGTTTTAATTTATTACAATAGATTCTCAAACTCTTCAAGTTTGCCAAATTATGGCTTTAAAAGCTATAATTTGCAAAGTCATTGGATCTAAAGTTTTTAACAGAGGAGTTGAGAAGATAATTTTGGTAGAGAAGGAAGAAGCCATAAGGGTTTTTGGCTACATGCCTAGTAATAGTGGGTCTATAGCTAGATACTTTGGAGTCATTAGCTCCTATTTACACTCCCATGTAGGAGATGCAAAATATTTGAAGCTTCTCTCAGGCTACCGAAATCAAGAGATTTTGAAGTGTAGAGGTCTTATTGAGTGGGATGAATCTAAGGATTCCTCTACAACAAAAATAGATTGAAAGATCCAAAAGAATCAAGGGTCTCTTGAAACCCATATTTTTCCTTCGCTTTGTTTAGTTTGTAATGATTTAGAAAACCTCTACTTTGGACAAGAGTTTTGATATCTCTCATTTCTTTTCTATGTAACAATTTGTGTGGTTTTTACCAAAGATGATGTATTCCATGATGTGATTGTATCTTTAATCTTGAATTTATGTCAAATCTATCTATAAAACCATTCAAAGGCTTCTAATAAAATTTTTGTTTTGACTCTTCCTCCATGTCTTGTGTGCCTAAATTATTTTATTCTTACTTAATAATGTGATTTTTCCCTGTCTTGGATTTTGACCAGATAGATAGACTTCCATGTTGTTTGATAAAATATGGACATGGCAGTATGAAAAATGCTACACAATTAAAAAATAGAGTTAGTTAAAAATATTATGTGAGTTAAAAAATAAAGAAACATATGAACTTCTTACCATACAAGCATAAAAATTTGTTACCATATAGTGAGTGAAGTGTTGATTATCTCAACCTTATGTCATTGCCTTTTTGAAAAGGTTCAATTGGTCTTTTAAGTCCTTGAGATCATCATCTTTCCAATCAATTTTATCACGATAAAAGAATATATTATATAATGTTTCTCAAACTTTACATTTTCTATTTTGGGCCTATCCATTATCAACATGATCTGTAACTACATTCTGTAGGGATTCCCATTGATTATATTTAATGGTTGAACCCCCATTTCTAGAGTTAATCTTGCTAAGCTTTCCATGAAAGCCTAGGAACCTTCTAGCCTCCACCCCACCAATAGATGGCTTTTTGGAATACAATTTCTATAGTTGAACTTTTGAAGATCTAGTTCAATAACAACATTATCTCCATGCAAACCAATTATAGATAAAACTTGCTTGACCTTTGTTATAGCATCTTATCCAGCTGATAAGGGTTTTAGCTTCCAAGCAAACCCTCTGTAAAGATGAATGAGCTTTTCAATTAGTATAAGAGGAACAAAGCAAAAGAAAAAGAAGCAGAGCAACAACTAGGACCTCTAGAGGATGAGCTTTTTCCCATGCTTGAGAGGGTTAACCTAGCACATTTAGTGTATAATGCTTCTTGCCTAGTGACATAGGCAAGAGAAATGATATTATTTTTATGGACTCAGAATGTGTGTAGATTATTTAGGATAACAGGAGAGAAGTAAATGATTCCATCCTTCTTGAATACCATATTAGAGAATTTGGAAATCTACCAAGTTTCACTTTCAAATAAGGAGTAAATATTTGACCAAGTGGCTAAATCTTAACCCCATATTTGAGAGTGGGACTTGGAGGGATTGCTTGTATAGTATATAGGGAAAATTTAACCTTTAAGTAAGGGGATAAGATTTGACCATGTGTCCAAATATTAATCACATTAGAAATTCCCAAACTTTATGAAAAATTGTAAATTCTTGAATATATGGTTCTTGTTAGATTGAGATATAACATATCTAAAAAAATTTGTTCTTAAAAATAATATTTTTCATATACTCACTATTTAACTACTTTTACTAGGTGTATAATTTTGCTTTGTGTTGTTATTTATAGAGCCCTTATGAAGATAACAGTCATTCTTGTGGTGGTTGGAGGGTAATTGTAAATGCCAAAAGATTGGTTGACTTTATTTATCTTAATGATGACAAATATATCAAGATAATATAAAATATATTTAATTTTAATATATTGTTTCACTCAAAAGAGAGTGCATATAATTATCACTGAACTAATATTCATTACTTTCAAATGTGAGATAATTTTGCAATGATTATTATAATAGTGAGCATGTTTGATATGTACGAGCAAAGATTTTCAAATACATACTTGTTAACTGCATATAAGAAAACCAAGGAGACAAGGAGGCCATAGATGAGGAGGGGGTAGAGGAGGAGGTAGAGGCTATGGAAGTAGAGAAGGAGGGGCACTCAACATCTAAGGCAACCAAAGTATCAAAGAAGGGAAAAAGGACTCCTAAAAAGATATTTCTCATAAAAAGAAATAGCCTTTGTGTATTGTCTTGTACAAACTCATGTATATAGATCATGAAAAAGGTAAATACAAATTTTTTGTAATATTTAAGCTTGTATTTATGTTGAAAGTAAAGAGATATTTTCTTCAATGTTCTTGCATTGTATCTTTCTTTCTTTTCTCTTTATATCTACAAAAATATTAGCATAGTTGTTACCATTTGAGAAGTGGAGTCAAATATATGTATACTATATATAATTTGATGTACAAACTTACTCGTTTGTTGTTAAGTTGGAACGTAAATAAATATGAAAATTTGATATGTTTTTTTTGTAAATCTAGCCTCACTTGATGTAGTGTACATGATGATCTAACCTTTTGTATTGTAATAATATCCTCATCGAGCTAAATATCAATGTCCACTGTAGAATATTTACTAAGATTGTCAAGATTCTGATCCAAAGTAACTAGATGACTACCAATACAATACCATCTACTATAATAAAATCTAAGGATGAAACTTTGAGGAGCACATATATTTTTGTAAGAAATAGAGTCTTGATCTATCTTACAAGTTATCTTGCCGTCTATCCTTGTATCTCACCCCTCATCAACAAATTGTAGGACATGATCATATGCTAATCTCTTGGTTGAGACCATGGCCTTTGATCTTTATATCTCAACATTGAAAAAGAAAGAAATAAATAAATTAATAGGTATAAATAAAGTAATATTTCTTAGTCTACTTGAGATATTAGGTTTCAATGTTTTCTATATCTCAAAAAAGATTTTATATCTATACCTCTCACTAGTATATGGACTTGGTAAAGACCACTCAAGGCCTGTAAAATTAGGCAAACGAAGCATATATATTGCTCTCCATTGGCATATATGCATAGGGATAAATAAGAATAGTCATTAAAAATATTTCATTATCTATGAATTGTATTTTTCTCCTAGCTTTGTACATTTCTTCTCCAAGTAAACCATTCCTCAAATTTAGAAGGATAGACATCTACAAATAAAAATAAAACTTGTCACAATATAACCTAATACCAAGTTAATAAAAGAAAAGTATTGAGAATAAGATACTTATAATGGTCTATATAATAGAAGACTTGAAGCTCCAGGTTCCAAGTACAACTCTCTATGAATAAATACATGTTGTACTAAAATCACTTTTATGTTTTTCTTGTTCGCTCCAAGTCTAAAAGCTTTGATCCTACCCTTTCAAGCAAGGATGAAGGAGCTCTTAGATCTTTGTCTTTTTCTTTGTTTTGCTTGTTACATGGTAATCCAACTACCTTTGCTAATAATGGTAGCAATATATCTTCCATCTATTTAAAATGAATTAAACGCAAATGTGGATGTGACTTCACAGCTTGGTGCCTTATTGGAGGTTGAATTTCTATATCCATTGCAAAGAGAGGAAAGCAGGAGAAACAAGCAACCACGAAGGAAAGAAAGAGACGAGAACAACAAAACAAGGGAGGGAAAAAATATGAACAATAATATTTTTGGTAAATTGAATTTAGTTTTAATTATCATTATCATACAATCCCAAATATGTCATCAATGTAAACTTGTTGTTGAGACCCTATGTCATTAACGTAAACTTGTTGTTGAGACCCTATGTCATTAATGTGAAGGATGTAATAATTATAGTTACGAGATGATAAAAACATATATTCATAATAAAAATTCATAGTAATATTATATCCATGCCTATTTATAAAATTATTTTTAATATTTTCAAAAATAAAACTTTTGTTTATGGAGGCTTTTCTCTCATTGATCTAGAGCATTCTCTCTCTACATCCTAAAAAGCATTTTTGAGACCTCAAAACTCCCCTAATGCCATGTAAATAGCCTCATCAAAGATACCATTGATGATGGAGAGATTTAGCTTAGAGTTTCTAGCTAAGGTCTTGTATATCCTTTCATTGCAGATGCCCCCTTGATGAAGCCCTTGGTGACTACCTTGGCTATGGGTCTCTTTGTAAGAGGGATGCATTTGAGTATGCTTTGGCCTTAGAGACATAGTCAATCATACTTTCCCCTTCTAGCTATTCTATGTATATGAGTCGCACGATTGGTTATTTCCATAGCTACCTTTAGCAAATCATTTGATGAAAAAATATTTTAGCAGTAGAGAAGAGGCCTTCTCAGTGGCGTCCAACCTCATAATCCAAGTTTACTCTTTTTTTCCTATGTAAAAATCAGATGCTTGTGGTTGCTTAGCATCACTGAGAACATTGTTTCCCTCATAGACTTGCTCAAACTATTCTATGAAACTATAGGGATCACCATTGGCTCTAACTACTTTGCTATTAAGTGCATTTTACATGGTTTTGATTTCATAGTGTGTTGCACATTCTTGTCAGAATAGATTATGCAATATCGATTCCTACATGTAGCATGTTTGTGTGGTTTAAAAAATGCCTTTGCACAAGACCTAAGAGGGAGCCTTGTGATGAGCTTGCAATCTTGGTATTGTGTAGCATCCATCAGATGCTAATTAGTGTTGTTGTTGATACTTCCTTGCACTTGCTAATTTCAGTAGTAGAGAAGAGGCCTTCTCAGTGACATCCAACCTCATAATCCAAGTTTACTCTTTTTTTCCTATGCAAAAATCAGATGCTTGTGGTTGCTTAGCATCACTGAGAACATTGATTCCCTCATAGACTTGCTCAAACTATTCTATGAAACTATATGGATCACCATTGGCTCTAACTACTTTGCTACTAAGTGCATTTTACATGGTTTTGATTTCATAGTGTGTTGCCCATTCTTGTCAGAATAGACTATGCAATATGGATTCCTACATGTAGCATGTCTGTGTGGTTTAAAAAATGCCTTTGCACAAGACCTAAGAGGGAGCCTTGTGATGAGCTTGCAATTTTGGTATTGTGTAGCATCCATCAGATGCTAATTAGTGTTGTTGTTGATATCAACCGAAAATTTGAGGTGGTACTTCCTTGCACTTGCAAATCGACAAGTTTATGTTCTATGGTGATTGGAGCCATAATTGTGATGTTAAAGCTCGTAGCCTATAGGAAGCTATTGACTATGGCTTGCAAAATTGCGTGAGCCACCACTTGGGTTCCTAGTTCTATCCATATCTCTTACTAAGGTCCCCATGGTCTCTTAGTCGATTAGGTAAAATACTTGATTGATAAGGCCCCTAAAGGATGTATTCTCAAGGTTGAAAGTTTAGTCAAGACTAGTGTCTCTACTAGGATTTTAAAGCTAACATCTAGTTCGTAAGCCTTGTAGGCTATGCTTTGGGTTTTGGTCCTTGGTTTAAAGTTCTTAGAATGATTTTTGTGCATTTTGTTCCTAGGCATGTTTTCTCTTGGTTGCGAACTTGGGAATGTGGTGTCCCCTATTTTGGTCTCTTGTTCTTGTGGGTGATTTTTGTGTTTTATGCTTGTTTTCTTTGTTTATTTGTTTGTTTTTTTAATTTTGATTAGAAAATATAGCCACACAATATAAAAGAAATAAGCACCCTTATGCAGTTGTGATTTCAATATGTGTAGATGTGTATGTTATGCAAGACTATTAGATGTTTTGCTATTTGTGCATGTGCACTAGTGTTGCATAGTAGGGCAAGTGATGTATTGAGTATGGTGTTACAATTGTTTGTACATGCATGCACTATGGACATATAAAGTATGTGTAGATAGCTGTATGGTGTGTATAGGTGGATGCATACATATGTCTCAACAAGATGTCTTCTCCTTCTCACACTTTTCTACGATTCTCCCTTCCTTGTAGGGAGGATGTTGGTTGTGGAGACGAAAGAGGGAGTCTTTGTGTAGATGTGTGGTTGCACTTATGGAAGGTTGTCTATACATGTGTAGTGTGCATATATGCTTGAGGATGGGGATTTGTGACATGTGTCTATGTGCGTAAGTGGAAGAACTATGTGATTATGGATGCACAATGCATGTGCCAATGAATGCATGGTGTGTGTAAGTGTGTCACATAGGTGTATGGGTATGTCCTATAGGTGTAACCCAAGCACCTTTTGTTTCTCTTACTACCTTGAGTTCCTCCCTCCATTATAGGGAGGATGTTGATTGTGAGAGGGATTAGGAGGTCTTGGTATGCACCTATAATGATGTGCCTATGTGTGCATTTATGTGTGTATCTATGTATATTGATGTGCTTCAATGTGTGCAACATGGTAGTGGGATGTAGTTATGAGTGCATGTGGTACAATGGTGCTTACGAGGTGAGCATGCATAAGGATGTGGTGTGTGTGTCCCCATGTACATCAATGTGTATCGATGTGATGCACGTGTGCATCAATGTGGTGTGTGTGTCACTATGTGCATCAATGTGTATTGATGTGGTGCACGTGTGCTCTTGTGCTTGCATCTACATGTGGTTGTGGTGCATCAAGTTTTCCTCCTTGTGTTGCCACTGCTAACAATCCTTCCTTCCCACTAGGGTGGATGGTGGAGTGTGTCACATAGGTGTATGGGCATGTCCCATAGGTGTAACCCAAGCACCTTCTATTTCTTGTACTATCGTGAGATCCTCCCTTCCCAACAGGGAGGATGGCAATTGTAAGAGGGAGTAGGTTGTCTTGGTATGCACATGTAATGATGTGCCTATGTGTGCATTCATGTGTATATCTATGTGTATTGATGTGCTTCTATGTGTGCAACATGGTGGTGGGACATAGTTATGAGTGCATGTGGTACAATGGTGCTTACTAGGTGAGCATGCATAAGGATGTGGTATGCATGTCATTGCATGCATCAATGTGTATTGATGTGGTGCACATGTGCCCTTATGCATCCACATGCGGTTGTGGTGCATCAAGCCATCCTCCCTGTGTTGCCACTCCTACCAATCATTCCTTCCCAATAGGGTGGATGGTCAAATGTGCAAGTGGATGAGGCTAATGCTCAGAAAGCTATACTAGATATAAGTGACACACACAAGTGCAAAGAGGAGGAGGAAGAGTGCACACACAGATAGGTAGAGACACCTTTTTCTTTTAAAAAGAAAAATGCCTAAAAGAACATATTTGTGCAAAGAAAAGGTTGTTTTCCAAATATGGATTGGGAGAGTTTATTACATTTATAATTCTATGCATCTTCTCAATGAGGTCTGGGTAGCATCTAAAAAGTTGATAGAAAGTAGTCATGTGACTATACACATTGTTACCACATTCTTAGTGCATATTACCACATTTTTGTACAATATTAGCATCGTTGAAACACTCTTAGTATATTATTAGCACATTCTCAGCACAATGCTAGCATATTCTTAGGGTAATATATGGATACAATTAGTACATTCTTAGCCCCATTGTTAGCATATTGTTAGAACTAAATGTTGGCTATTAGCACTTATATGCACATCTCTAACTCACTCCTATTACACTCTTAGCATACAAATAAACACATTTTTAGTGCACTAGTATCATGTTCTTAGCATATTGCAAGCACACTCCTAGTACAAGGGCTTGCAATGCTCCTCTCTCTCTCTCTCTCTCTCTCTCTCTCTCTCTCTCTCTCTCTCTCTCTCTCTCTCTCTCTCTCTCTCTCTCTCTCTCTCTCTCTCTCTCTCACTCACTCACTCACTCACTCACTCACTCACTCACTCACTCACTCACTCACTCACTCACTCACTCACTCACTCACTCACTCACTCACTCACTCACTCACTCACTCACTCACTCTCTCTCTCTCATCTACGCACACTCAAAAACACACAAACATATAGATATATACACATACTCTGAGCTATTTCACTACTCACTCACACATGCACACACACACAAAAGCACACAACCCACACACTCTTTCACTACACACACACACACACACACACACACACACACACACACACACACACACACTCTCTCTCTCTCTCTCTCTCTCTCTCTCTCTCTCTCTCTCTCTCTCTCTCTCTCTCTCTCTCTCTCTCTCTCTCTCTCTCTCTCTCTCTCTCTAGTAGTGGTGGAAGGGCCTACATTGGCTATTTCCATAGCCATGGCCTATCCTTGGCCTTTTGCATGTTTCGAAGGATTGCTCAAAGCGTGCTATAATTATTCTAGCAAAATTTTCCTAGAAAGCAAATTGAATGATGTCGAGTGTGCATCAACAACATGAAATTGAAGGTTCTAAAATCACAGGAGAACCCAACCAAGATAAAAATGAATTCTTGGTAGCGATACCACTTTTACAACAACTGCAACAAAAGCACAAAGCGACTCGGTTGGTGGAATCCCATGTAGTGACAAATGTTGATTCAAAGTCAAGATGTGGATTGGAGGAGCTTTTGTGGGATCATCTCAATACTCATAGGTGTTTTGCTTCTCCTAGTACCACTCATGATTCTAGATTTATCAACAACAACATTAGTATTCATTTGGTTATACGTGATACACATTAGTTATGGCATGAGGAGGAGAGAGACATTTTGGTTGCTGTGGTGCTTTGCTTTTTTTCAATATCAAGTCCTACGACTGGATGCTCAAGTGCACACTTCATAGTGCACAAGAGCATGGAAAGGCCAATTTGGCAATTTGACCCTAGGTAATACATGTCATAAGAATGCATGGAAGGGCATTTTTAAATCCAAATCTATGCCTTTCAAACTGTGTGTAAAGTTCCTCCCTCCTCACTCTTCTTGTCGAGACATTGATAGAGATGGCATGGTGCACCTTGACACATGGACGAATATCAAAATTAGCCCCTTTCTTCTGTATTGTTGCAAATGCACTTGTAATCACAAGATCTATGGTGCTATAGGTAAAATAAAGGGAATATGGATTGCTTTGTTGAGGTGATTAAGCTTCTAGAGGCTATAAGCATGTCTTCCCTTTCCTTGCCAGGCTCAAAAATATGTGTCTATATGTGCAATGGAACATTTATTGGGTAAGCGAATCCCTAATGTTAATATCAAAATGCCCCAAAGTTTGTTTTTGAGATCCATATGATATATGTACTTTGTCTATGAAAAAATATTTTTATAAGTCATATGAAACAAGAGAATTATGATGAGCACTCTAGGGTATGGGGGACCAATAAGTTGAGGGCCCTTGAAAGGAGGACATTCCACACCTAAAAAGTTTGAATTTTTATTGCAGCATACACAATTGTGATTTAATATTGAGAAAATCTAATGGTTCAGAGTGATAAATTTCCATCTTCAATTTGCTCTCCTTCTGGTCCCTTGATGCAAACCCTTTTTTTAAAAACACTATTGCATCATCATTCTCTTTCTCCAAAATTTTTACCCCACTCTCTCTCTATTCAGCGATATGCTTTTTTTTCAAGTGTAATATTACAAGGCTTCACAAGTAAAAATTGATGGGCCATAATTTTACTGACAATTGAGAGCATTTCAACGTCAAGAATCCAACGCAAGTGTCTGTTTGATTGGAATCTATTCAACCCCCTATTTAATGGCTGTAAGGTTTGGCATTATGAAATAGTTACCTGATCCAAAGTTAGAAAGCAAGTGATAGAGGCTAGGGTAATAGATTTCAATGCTAGAAAGCTGCCCATCCAGTTGGATCATAAATTCGAGGTCATTTGCCCCTTTGTTTGGCCCAAAACCACTTGCGAGATAGTGTGACTGCACTAAAGTGAACTAATTTTTTTGCAAGTTATAAGCTAAGCATGATTAAAAGAAGAAAAACATAAAGAAACTCAACAAAGGGGAGGGGGTGCATTTTTTTTGACTCCCTCCATTCCATTAAAAATTTGATTTTTGTGCCTCTTGGCATCATGCCTCCTCCTCCTAGGGCTGAGATGCTGTAATTCTTCACTTCACATCGCAAAAAATAACAAGTGATTTGATGCATTCTATGAAAAAAATAGAAATTTGATATTTCTCTCTCCTCGTTATCTCTCCTCTTTCTCTCTCGCCATAAACATGATTCATATGGGCCAAGAGAATGAGAAGGAATGGGTATGAGTTTGTGGACGAGATGCAAGGAATGGTTCAAGAAAACACAAAGGAGGCATCGACGGCTATAAAAGAGCATCAGTGGTTTCTTGTTTTCAAAATATGATGGAATACGTATATGGTTTATAGCGTAAGCAATATTTTATTGAGTTTTATGATAAATCTTTCATTCTTATTATGGAAAATAATTGAAAATATTTGAATATGCTTGAATATATTTCAAATGATAGAATAATAAATAATATTTAACAATTTACGTAATGAAAATCAAAACCATAAGACGCGCAATGCATGGTTTAACAAAAAAAAAAGAGATAAATTTATGGATTTTTATGGTTCAAATGGTGTTCCTATAGAGTTATATTATATGTAATGCTGAATCACAATCAACATAAGCTTCATAAGTCTAAAAGTAAAATAATAATAATTAATATTACAATAAATGGTAAAAAATAACGAGAAATATATTTTTGATAGAAAAAATTAGTTTTATGCATAAAAAATTACAATAAATTAGGTATATACATGTGGATGTATGGTGAAGGTAGGGCATAGGATTTATGTTAGCCTATCTCCATCTTTATATAAAACTATGTGTTTATCACTTTTCTACATGGAAAAAATGGCACAAAATATCCTCTTAAACCAATGCATGATTACAAGACCTAAAGAGGAGGGGGAAAGGGATTGTGGAAAGTTAAGTATCAATTAAATTATGCTTCCCATGTATATCATGACATATAGGACTTGCTTCATTTAAGTTTAAAGGAACAATAACACAAATTAGTATAGTATTGTTTCTAAGCAACGAAGCAATATGTTAGAAAGGAAATCATTGAAAAAATATTTTTTACACGATACATTGACTGATTTGGGATTAATTTATTTGACCACTATATGGCATTACACCTTGCATTTGTATTCTTTTAAAGTCTTCTAGATGCATTGTAATTGGTTGCTAAAGCTATTGACCAATGATGAGATTGTGAGGATTCCTGAGCTGTAGGATAGTACAATTTTCTTGGGGAATTGATTAAGTAAGAAAATAAAATATCTATTGGAATGTGCAGTTGGAAAAAAGAGTGGACAATGTTATGATTGTGTTTTATATTTAAGAGATGTATCATGGGGCCAATCCCTAGGGTATAGGAGAGTTGGCCACAATGATCAGCTAGGGGGTGCTTTGTATGTGTGTGCAACATGATATTAGTCAACAGTATGTGTGGGATGCTCCCTCTTTTGGAGTTGGGATGGGAAATTTGTTGGACTACAAATCCATAATACAAACACATGATTTTGCTAAATTAGTATATAGTCTCCATATGGTCCTAGTTGTGAGGCCCTAAGGGTGGTTTGGTGACCATAAGAGCTCGGCTAGAGCCCTAGAGCCATTGTCGAACACATTTTTGGTCCCGACATGTGGTGCATTTTTTGGGAGCCGTTGATAAGTAGTAGTTTTCAAATCTTGGTTAATAACCCTACCAGTTGTTCAGTGTATACCAGAGAGCATTGAAAAATATATGTTATTTCTTGATAGACATTGTCAAAACGTCAAGAAAGAAACAAGAGGGCTAGATGGTGAGCTGAGATCCTTAGGAGATATTCTTCTAAGTGCATTAGTTTGATATCCTTGAGAAAGAGAGGTCTTTTTGACTATATTATCCTAGCTAGCCCGTTAGGAGAAGGGGAAAGCTCTAGCATGCCTCTTACCCTGACAAGTCAATCAACTTCAAGTGAGGGTGTAGTCCCACTAATATAGACCCTTGTAGAAAATCCGATCATTGTTATGGCACAATCCATTGCAATACTTGTAGGAACACCAGATTTGCCAGCCTTAGGTTTTTCTAATGGGTTAACATAGGAAGATATAGAGCTCTATATCAGTGAGTTCCAAAAATTAATGTTCAATCTCATGATTTTTTTCAACATGACTCTAAAAGGAAGAGCTATGATGTGGTATCATGACTTGGAAGATGTGACCATAACCACAATTGACTTATTTATTATGGCCTTCCAAAGAGAGTTTTCCCTTGAGATATGTGGTCATTACTAGCTGCGTGTTCTAAATGTGACACATCAAGAGCCCATAAGAATTATTTGAGGCTTCCAATTTACAAGCCATTACAAGAGGATAGAAGGTGATAGGAATAATGTAAAACCTCTTGAGGCAAGCCCTAAACAAGATGATGAGGGGATGTAAGTCCTTACCTGATGTGGAATCCGGTTCTCTAAAAGCTATTGATGGCAAAGCTAACTCCAATAAGGAGCTACCAAAAAAGAAGGTAAAAACCAAGAAAGAGGCACTTAGCATGTTCAGCGAGACCAAGAGAAAGAATGGTATTGAGAGAAGAGAACCATTGCTAATTATCATGAATTTGACTTAGCCAATTCTCTTTGCAAGGCAAATCTTGATGTGAATCTCCTACAAATAGTTGATCAAGTTATCTCTAGGAGTACATAAAGAGTTTAAGAAGATCCTTTGTACTAGGTATATCATTAAGCCCTTGGAAATAGCTTGTGTGGGAGATGACTAGTTTTAAACATATTGAAAATCATTGCCCAAGGGTGGCAACATATGTTGATGGCATATTAATAGACCATGCCATTGTGAATATGGGATCTGCTATCAACATTATGAGTTCAGAATTGATGAAAAGGTTGGGATAGGAAATTCAAAAGGATGCCTCCACAATTCTTTGGATGAGTGATGATAGTTTAAGGCAACTCAAAGGTTGCATTACCAAATTCCACATGATTATTGTTGATGTGAAATGTATTTTGGACTTTAAGATTATAAGGTTTGCAAGGCGACCAAGTTATCAAGCATTATTAGGAAGACCATAGATCTTGCAATCCGACTGTCAAGTTGATATACTCATTGGTCGTCTAATTTTTGGTAGAGGTACCAGACATGTAATAGTGGATATATATCCAAAATATTCCCAAAGCAAGAGAGTATCCTTATCCTCAACAAAATTAGATGCATTAGAGGATCCTTCTGGCGGTAGTGAGACTTCATAAAAAAAGCAATGAATCAAGAGAGGGGTCCACTATAGAAGATGTCTACTAGGCGACTCTAAATGAGCTGATAGAAGCTCAAGATGGCAGAATTAGAGACGCAAATGTGATTGAGCTAGATCTTGATATGTTGAATGAGACATGACTGATTAAACTAGGATCTATGCTTAGTTTGGGAGAGAGGAAGAACTACGTATCCTTGATCCAAGAGTTATGTGATATTTTTGCAAGGAGCTATGATGAGCCAAGGGGTATTCCTCCTAGTTTGATTGTGTATACTATTTTCCTAAAGGAGGGTAGTTGTTCTATTTGACAAAAAGTGAGGCATATGCCTTTTGAGCTAAGGGACAGACTATTTAAAGAGCTAAAAAATTGCCTAATTCCTGTACAACACATGGAGGGGGTGTTCACCAGAAGTT
This sequence comes from Lygodium microphyllum, assembly GCF_053477565.2. Lineage (NCBI taxonomy): Eukaryota > Viridiplantae > Streptophyta > Polypodiopsida > Schizaeales > Lygodiaceae > Lygodium > Lygodium microphyllum. The sequence continues at coordinate 138,627,034 of NC_141146.1, forward strand.
GTTAGAAAAAAAAATCAAATCTAGCTCTGTGTAGACTTTAGGGAGCTCAATAAACAGATGGTAAGAGATTACTATCCATTGCCATTTATTGATGAGCTTCTAGATAAATTTTTAGCAGGTAAGAGTATCTATTCATTTATGGACTACTTTATTGGTTATAACCAAATGGCTATTGTAGAGGAAGATAAGTTGAAAATGACATTTCTTATGGTATTTGGTACCTTTGTATATCATGTTATGGCTTTTGGATTATGCAATGCACTAGGGTCTTAGCAACGTATGGCTGATAAAACTTTCGATGACATTTTTTCAGAGGAGCTGAAAGTCTTTATTGATGATCTAAGGACAGTCGCCACAAGGGAGAGACAACTAATTATCATGAGAAAATATTTCGAGTGGTGCAAGCAGTTCTGCATTGCTCTCAATCCAAGAAAGTGCATCTTTGGAGTACCCTATGGAGTGTGACCCGATCCTAAAAAGATGAAGATTATTGTCGCTATGAGTCCATCACATGCTCCTAAAGAAGTGCATCCTTTCTATCGTCAATTGGATATTATTGACAATTTATTAATGCATTGGCTGAGAGGACATTGCCATTGATGAATCTATTGTCCTTTAACTGTCTATTTGTTTGGAGTGATTTGTGTAAAGTATCCTTTGAGGATGTGGAGCATCTTGAAAGCACCTAAAAGGGGTGATATATTTTATATATTTTTAGTAGCTATGATGTATAGTATCAGCTTTGTTGTTAGCCCAGATTTGTGAGGAGAAGGGGTACCATTTGATTGCATTTGTGAGTCACAAATTGGGAGTATTTGATATTAATTATACCTACATGAAGAAACTATGCATTGTGATGGTCTTTGTAACAAAGAAATATAGGCACTACATCCTATATAAAAATATAGTATTCTATATGAAGGCAGAGGTGCTGAGGCTATGGATGAATAAGTTACAGCCATGTGATTTCCTAGTGAAGTGGTTGATCACTTTTTGTAGGAGTTTGAATATGAAATTGGGAGTAAGCTACCAAAGTTGTAAGGCATCATTGAATGTCTTGTGGATTTCAAGGAGCTGAAGGAAGTCTTGGCTAAAGGTAGTTATCTTGAGGGTCTATTCAAAATTGATATAGCTTCCATTCCATTCTTCTAATATGCTGCTATAACACACTATCTATCCACACAATAGAGTCTGGAGCCACTTTGTCGAATGCTAAAAGGAGAAAAATTAAGCATCAAGCCTTGAAATTTTCCTTCATTGCAAGAACACTATATTGGCACGAGATCAATGATTTTTATTGCCAATGTGTCATGCTTGATGAGGTTCCATTTATCTTGGAAGAGTATTATGGCTCCACTTATGGTCTGCACTTTGTTGGATGGTTGACTGCACAAAAATATTTGAGAGCCAAATATTGGTGGCCTTCCATTTTCCAAGTTGCATTTACACATGTCAAGAGATGTGATACATGTGAGAGACATGACAATAGGAAGAATATGAAGCACCCACTAACTCCTATCATGGATGTACTACCATTTGAGAAGTGCGGCATTGATTTTGTTGGACCTACACATCCTTCGTCAATTAGATGTATGTAGGTCTAAAGTCCATGCTACGATGAAGGGTAATGTCAAGGAAACACCTACTTTAATTTTGGAACAGATTGTTTGTCATTTTGCTCTACCTAAGGAGCTTGTGTCAAACTATGGGACACATTTTTTGGATAAAGTAATTGAGGATTTGACAAAGCTTTGAAGGCTAAGCATAATAAGACCATGCCTTATAACCCCGAAGCTAATGGGCAAGTAGGAGTGTTGAGAGTTTGGCAATCACACCTGTTTGTATGCCCCTTTGTATGGAGTAGTGGGCAAGGGAAATGTAAGCATTCTAGGAAGAGGTTCCTGAATCCCATAAGCACAATAGAGGAAAAGGGAACTATCCTGCAACTATAAAGCATTGTATTTGACTATCATTTTCAGTGGAATGATATTATCCTTTGTCCTTTCAATCAAGTATTAGTGTCATTGTCCATATACACAAGATTGTGTTTATGAGTCCAAGTACTTAATCTTGGAACCTAATTCACTTGTGTGACAGTCATTGTTCTTGTCTATGTCTTCATGAGCTTACTCTTTGTGTTTCAACCTCCATAGCCATGTTCTAGATCCATGTTTCTCAACACGGTATCACAACCATGGTGAGCATGGCTTAGCTTTGCAAAATCTTCTCTCAGCTCCTCTTCACCTTTGTCCAACTTATGACCTCATCTTCCACCTCTATCTTCACTCTGTCTTCTTGTTTACCATAGCCAGCATGCACCTATCTTCGATGGAGCTCTTAGGTCTCACTCTACAAGCCATATCTTTGCAAGGTTTCTTCCAGGGACTTTTTTATTTTCTCAAGGTGCAACTTTGTGTCACTTTACTTCATGACATTATGTAGTCTATAGCTCAATATTTTCAAGATTGGAGCTCGTTGTCTAAAATCACACATGTAACTTGTCATACGATTTGTTCTCCTTCCATGCACTGCAATTGATCCTCCGACCATAGAGCATTTAATGGTTGCTCCATGAGCTCTCTCCCCATCAAAGGATTCATTGAATGATTCATTCTACATGCTATTGTGACCAAAACACTAGGCCTCTACCTAATCCCTAATAGGGAAGCCATAACCATTTCACTTGAAGCCCATTTTCCCTTCATTTTCTCACTCCTACCGCTTGGACCAAGTCTTTGCCACTCTGATCTAATTAACCACTAAAGTTTCCAGCAATTCTACACATCAAATCAACAAGGAGGGGATATTTGGAAGATTTGGAAGACCCAATGGACAACATCAAATTTCAAACTAGTATCTTTTGATACTACACTGCCATTGCTTGTGTTTCTTGACGCATGGAAAGCCAGCTCATTACTGGCCTAAACTTGAGAATTTTGGTGCTAATTTGCTACTATTCCAATCACTCAACATGGAAAAACACTCATTGACATGTCGCTTTAAAGGAGTTAGGTTTCAACCCTGGCAAACACATATAAAGATTATCCTGATGAAGAAGGGGCTTCTAGGTAGACATCATAAAGCTTGAGTTGGATGATAGATACATCCATCATGTGGATACTTATGAAACCTCTCATGATATGGGATCGGCTTAAAACCTTTTTTGGAGCTCAATCCAAAACCTCTAAATATGGGCTGTTAATTGAAATCTTTAGCCTTGATATGAAGAGCACTACCTCTCTGGTAACTCACTTGAATTACATGGAAAGCTTTGCAGGAATTAAAATTAAAATGGATGAAAGTGTATGCATTACCTCTCTAGCAGCTCATTGAATTACATGGAAAGTCTTTTAACTCAGTTTATATGAATTAAAATTAAAACGGATGAAGATGTATGCATTACCTCTCTAGTAACTCTCTTGAATTACATGAGAAGTCTTTTAACTTAGCTTGCATGGATTAAAATTAAAACGGATGAAGATGTATGTATTGGTATTTTGTCAAAAAGTTTGCCTCTAGATTATGATAATTTCTCCACCGCCTTAATCAATATGCCAAATCCTAAGCTAGTTGACATTAAGACCTCTCTATTTTGGAAGAAGAAAAGAAGATCAAGAGCAAATAAGAACCAAGTACTTCAAAGGAAGAATATGTGTTGTGTGTTAGTTAACAAGTTCAAAGGAAAAAAGGACCATCTAGTTTTTGACTTATACAAAAGGACTAGACATACAGAGAGTGGAATTTGAACACTGGGAAATGCCAAATATACTGAGTCTAATCAATTTGATCATACAAGCTTGCTCCACAATTTTTTGCTCTACATAACCTATCTTCATGTAGGAAATGGTGGACTAATCAGAGAGAAGGAATGGAAAACCATAAACGGTAGGGGAAAGGGTTGTGGGGAGTACCCCCGAAGTCATGAAAAGAATCGTTGGTGCACAATTCATGTTGTTTGATCTATAAGTTTACATGTTTGTGCACTTATGAGCATTTACATTTGCATCGCACTACATATACATATGGTATTAGAAAAACAAATCCTGGATGCATTCGACTTGATTATTATAATCATCGTTCTATGTTGAGAGCATAAGGATTCCCCTATTGGTATAGGATAGTACATTCATTCTCTTTGGAGCCTAATTTGATAAGGATTGAATTATCTCTAATTAGAATGAACATTAAAAGAGTAGACTGTGTTTCTCATATGCTATATGTTTGAACGACGCATCTTGGGGCCAATCTTCGAGGTGTAGGAGAGCCGTAGTGGGGCCACAGAAATTTGCTAGGGGGTGCTCCTTGTGTATGTGATACAAGATGCTAGGCATCAATCTGTTTGAAAACTCCAATTACTTGGAGTTGGGAAGGGATTCGTTGGACTATAAACAATACAAATGTGTGTTTAAGTTAGATTAGCCTCCAGATGCTCTTGGCTACAAGGTGGTGGGATGTTTTGGTTGAGCATAGAGACTTGGCTAGAGCCTTAGAGCTACTGTCGAGACCAGTTTTGGTCTTGATAGGTGGTGTGTTTTCTAGGAGCTGCTAGTAAAAGTGGTGGTCTTTGAATCTTGGTTAATTGTGATTAGTTGATCAATATATGCCAGAAGACAGTGAAATAGATCCAAAATACTATCAAGCCAAGATTTAAAAGAAAAAAAGAGCTGAAAGGGTAGATGGTGGGCTGAAATTGTTAGGAGATATTCCCCTCAATGGGGTAGTCCGCTATTCCTATGAGGGAGGAGTCTTAGTGGTCCCAGTTCTACAAGCAATTCTTCACGAGGAGAAGGAAGCTCTAGTACTTCCTCGATCCCAATAGGAAGCCCACTTTGAGTGGCATAGTAGTTCCACTAGTTCAGAGACCCTTAGCAAATCAAGTTATTGACATAGCATAACCTATTGCAATTCCTGCAAGAATGTTGGATCTGCCAGCCTTAGGATTCCCTTTACCCATTTTTAATGGGTTAGTAAAGGAAGACGCTATCAAAAAGTTTTCTGTTCATGATATAAATCATAGAGTCCTTATGTTTGCAGAAGAACTTCATTAAGATCCACATGGGAAACTTTCTTACATAATTCAGTCATTATTTCCCAACATCTGACTTAGATATCATTTAATCTCATAAGTTCCTTTGTAACTTGACATGCAATTTTCAGTTTGTATCATGTAAATTGATAAAAATTAAGTCCATGGGGACCCTCAACTTGATCAACAGGAGAAAATTGACAGTCTACAGGTTATGTTGCATTGGTTCATGAGGAGTATTTGCTTGGAAATCAAGAAGTGTGTCTAAAAGTCCACTTGGTTTGTATGGGACCTGGAATAATGGACTTCTGTGATTCGTAAGTAACCTAAATGGTCAAACTTTTGTGTGGAAGCTGAAGGAAGAGCAGCTCACATTTTTCGATGCAATTTTTGGGCTTGCATACTTGTGGCAAATGGAGGGAGAGCTGAAGGCTATGATGCATGCTCCAAAGCATGCAAACTCAGAGCAAACTAAAGAAAGAGAGGAGATACAAACAAAGAAGGTGAGAGTCTTTCTGGCCCATCCATTTGGTATCACAAAAATGAGTGGTATGACAAACCATAAAAGGGGGAAAACAGAGAAAAATTATTCAGCCTGCTCTTATGTACGTCTTCTTCCATTCTCTTATTGTATTCATGGTCCATTGAAGCCCCTCTTGTGCCCAAGTACTTGAGTGACTTTGAGGCAAGTAAAGGGGAGATTTTGGAGGTGTATGGGGCTGTTTTGGACTGCTAAAACCTGTCATAAATAGGGCAGCCCACTGTTCTTGTCTTCTTGAAGAGAAATCAAGTGATCTATGTGGTTGCAAGTGATGATATTGACCTCTAAACATCAGGCTGCATTTGAGAGTGATTAGAGAGGCTTATTCTTGAGATTATGTGCATTTATGGAGCTTGTTTATGGGCTGGAAATTACTGTTATAAAACAGGGATGAAGTGAATTAAAAGCTTTGTTAGTGCATTTCAACCTATGTCTTGGAAGTAGTGGAGTCTACCACTCAAATACTTGTATCTTGGAGTTGTTGTTCATTGGCATTCATGAAATTGAAACTGTTTGGGCTTGCATTTGTAATATGTATTTGGATTAAATTTGAGATAAAATCTCTATACGTATTGGTCTATTAACCTCATACGCATTCGATGTAATCAAGTCAAAGTCTTTAATTCCATTCATGTATGCTAAGTATATGAAAAAGCTTGAGGTCTTCTTCTCCAACAGAATCATCTCTAAAACCCAAGACTTATCAAACCCCATTCTTTTCTCCCTCTCCTAACCTTGAATCCCTCACTCCTCTTCTGCTCTAAACCCCGGTGTGGTAGACCTTCAACCCCCAACACAACGACAATGGTGAACCCGACGTGAAGGTTGGCTGCAGAAGAGAAAGTACAATGGGAGAATCATCAAGTTTGAGAGGAGATGCCTTGCAGTAGTTGGTTTGTCTGATGCAAGAGAGCCAACAAGAAAAATTGCAATTTCAGCAGTAGATGCAACTATAGCAACAACGGAGACAAGATGAAGAGTGGAATGATGTTGCTGCCATTAAAGCTTTGGAACAGTTGGGCAGGAGCTCAAGTAATTTAATGGGAAAAATGTTTCCTGTTTTATCCGCCTCTATACTGACAAGATGGTCTTCTTTGGGGTCCCTCATCATGCTTGGAGCCGATACTTTGCCCGTTTGGCCGTGCATGGCCTCCAGGACCGGATTCATGGTCTTTTTCAAAAAGATGCGGGATGGTTTGCATTCAAGAAGGCTCTTCGAGAAGAATTCTTTCTTGATGATTTTGGCCTCATGATGAAGAAAATCTTCACTGAATGGGTTGAAAGGCCCAATAAGGGACTAACTACCCACTGCTCTTCATCGTGAATTTGAAAGCAAATTTTCTTAGCTAGATCCTGATGATCAGCAAAGTATGGAGAGCCAGAAGATTGAATTGTTTCTGAAGGCTGTGGATCCTTTTCTTCAAGAGAAGCTAACTGATCGGCTTGAAGATCCTGACTCTGAGACGGGATTGAAGACTGCTTGGGGTGATGTCACTGAAGTAGTTAATATGATTGCTCGGAGAGAGCGGATGCGCCTAAGGTGGGGATCTACCTCTGCACCATCTGAGTCCATAAAAGAGCTTGTTTCTGTATCTCAACCTCCTGTCTCTATGGCCAAGCAACCAAGAAATCTTGCTGTTCCACCTCCAAATAAGGATGTTATGGATGAGCTGATCAAGAGCATGCGGGATCTCCATCTTTATCTAATGGAGATTAATTCCAAGGTGGAAAGGCTTGATGCGAAAGTGGAAGAAAGAGGATGGACAACTACCCAAAGACCCGTACGAGAAGGCTTCAAAAGATGCCATATCTGGTGTGATAGCCTGCAACATGATAAGAGGGAGTGCAGTGCATTTCGTGAAGCTGAGGTGCAAAAATTAATCTTTTGGAAGGATGGTAAAATTCATGCAATCGAAATTGGGCTTACTCTTGAGCCAAATTTCAGTAATAGTGGCATGAAGAAAAGACTGGAGGATTTGGCAACAAGAACATCCTATGCAGATGTTGATGCAACTACCTATGGGGTGCAAATTGAGCCAACTAATGAAATTGTTAAAGCATGTAAAGCTGATGTAAAATCTAAAGTGTGGATGTAGGCCTTAGATTGCATGGAGCGAGGCAAGGCATCCAAAGATGATTTAACTATTGCCAATCGATGCATCAGAGGAAGAACCAGATGGACCGAGCCGGTTGATTCATTTTCAGCTTTCGCTAGATTGGCTGAAATCAATAATCAAGAAGCTATGGTAGAAGAAAAGAGAAGAAGAGATGAAGATGTTGCCGGTCCCTCCTCTTCGGGGCCAACCAAACGTGTGACAAGAAGAAACTGGATCAATAGAAGGCTGCTGAAAATCCACCACCACCGCCAAAGCATGATATGGAAAATGCCCCACAAGCAAAGAAGACAGAAGGAAAGAGAAAAGGTAAACATCCCAGTTACAAGCTGCGGTCTGACATAGAGACTGCAACGGATCTCAAGCGGATCCGAGAAGAAAGGATTCTTGGAAGCAAAACTGAAATTACATTGGGTGAAATTCTCGGAATTGCAAAACGAGGATTTCATGATGTAATAATCGATGTAATTAAACGGAAAAGACAATATGTTGGTGAAGAAACTGAAGAATCTATGCATGCTTTTTTGCAAGCTCTTCATGTGTATTTGTAGGATGAAGAGAAGTTGACTACTCAAGGGATTTGATTGGAGGCAATCAAAGAATTGATTGCAGCCATAGAAGCCAAAGATGTCTTCTCAATCCAAAGAGTAGCCCATGCATAAGAAAGAAGCTTGTCTTCACAATATGCAAGAAGAGATTGATAATCATTTTATTCCAAGTAGTCACTACTCCCGTACCCATTGGGCAAGGGCGACCACTAAAACCGTTGTCAAGATTGGAGAAAGAGAGACTCCATGCATTGCCCTTATAGACCATGGCTTGGAGATCAACGTCATGTCAAGAATTCTAAATGAGAATGGCGGATGGCCCATAGATGTGGACCTGGGATGGCGCATGAATGCAGCCAATAATTCTTCTGGCAATCTCTATGCAACATGTCCTTTTGTACGGGTTACTATTGGTAATGTAAAAGATGAATTTCATTTCTTTGTTCAAGATTCATGTAGTTATCCTATCATTCTTGGTCAACCTTTTATTTCTGAGTCTCGTTTGGAGACAAAGGCCCTTGATGATGGCTCATCATACGCTTGGATAAGAAGTAAGGATAATGACAAAGCTGTCCAATTTTTGACTGTATATGTAAATCATCACCGGAATAGAGATCGATTCAGAGATCATCCTGTGCCTCCTAATTCCCGAGAATTTAAGGGCTTTTGGGTTGCACTGCTGTAAGTGGAGGCTATGGCAGTGCTTCATGTCATAAAAATTTGCTTGCACATGTAAAGGAGGCTATGCCAAAAGCTGACTTGCAGATATTTACGGCCAACAGTGTGGACTGTTATAAACAGTTTGCAGCCATGAATAGGGTTGAAAGAAAGCATTTATGTCATGTGGAATGGGAGTTGAAGCAAGTTGATGTTTTGGCTGAAAATGAAGAAATTTCAAGACTATTTTATGGACTGATTTATAATGATACATTGGCTGAAATACATGCAGCTGTTCATGTAGAAAATCAAGCCAAAAATCAGTCCATACAGGTATGCCCATTGGATATTTATGACATAATTCAAGAATTTGCTGATCATGAAGCTTTTGGACAGCCAAACAGGGATGAGGCAAGAGTAGAAATGAAGTACAAGACAGTTGACAAGAAGGTCAAGCCAGTGGCAACTCCACTACCTCCCAAAAGTGAGGGACTGGCTGAAAGGGCATCCAAATAGCCAAGTCTTCATGACCCCAAAGATATTGGTCACCAATTTATAGTTGAAAGCTTATAGGAGCTAAAAATTGGTGAAGACTCTTTTCTCTTGCCAGCTGAAAAGCAAGCCTTTATGCAGATGCTAAAGAAACATGGAAAAGATTTTTCATTTCAGCATCATGAAATTGGCTGTGTGGATCCAAGTGTTGTGGCACCAATAGTGATTTTCACAATCCCACACATCCCTTGGAATCTTAAACTAATTCCGGTACTACCAAGGGCTCATTTGCCTAAGTTACTGGAGCTTTTAAATAAAAAGATAAAGTTGCGAATATTGGAGCCATCTTCAACTCCATATTCTAACCGATGGTTTACCGTGCCTAAGAAGAATGGATCTTTGTGATTCATTCAAGATTTACAGCCTGTCAATAAAGTCACTATTAGAAATGTTGGTTCGGGGCCAATTGTTGATGAATTTGCTGAGGCTTTTGCAGGAAGAGCAATTTATTCCATGGGTGATTTATATTCGGGCTATGACCAATTTCAGCTTTCTTTGGAGAGTTGAGACATTACCACAATGATGATGCCTCTTGGTTTAGTCCACATGTGTACTCTACCTCAAGGAGCTACAAATTCAGTAGCTCACATGATGAATGCCATGCATAAAGTATTGAGAGATTATATTCCCCAACTAACTCTTCCTTTCCTTGATGATGTATCGATCAAAGGATGTGAAATTCATGAGAAGAATGAAGAGCTCAATGAGCTTGGATGTCGCAAGTTTGTTTCCAATCATATTAATGATTGTGCTCAAATCTTGTCTAAATTGGAAGAAGTTCATCTTACTCTTTCAGGTGCTAAATCTGTTTTTGGAGTCGAAGAAGTTCTTGTGGTTGGGCATATGTGTGGCCCATATGGCCGAAAGCCTTCTCCAATCAAGATTGATGCTATTAGCAAAATGCGAGAAATATGCACAAATGTTTTGGAGGTGAGAAGATTTCTTGGAGCATGTGTTTTCTATCTTATTTGGATCCCACACTTTGCTCATGTTGTTGAAAATCTTTATCAACTATTAAGAAAAGGCCAAAGGTTTATGTGGGAAAAAGAGCATACTCAAGCTATTCGAAAATTGAAGAAATTGTTGATTTCAGCCCCCACCTTCAAGAGGGCTAATTACTCTAATGGACAACCTATCATACTCACGGTAGACACAAGTCCTATAGGGATAGGATGGGCAGTCGGTCAAGATGATCTTGAGGGCAACATATATGCAATCCGCTTTGGAGCGAAGGTTCTTAATGAACGTCAAAGAAGGTATGCTCAAATTAAAGGAGAACTTTGGGGAGTTGTAATTGCATTAAAGTGTGATCGGGAGTATTTCATGGGTGCACATGTAGTAGTTGAAACAGATTGTCTTCCACTCTTGGGCATGATTGCCAACTGTTCCACTCCCGACATAGCTATGCTAAGATGGATAGCCTATATTAAATCCTTAAATCCTGATTTAAAATATATTGCAAGAAGAGATAATCCAGTTGCTGACATGCTTTCGCGTGCCAGATATAAAGATGAAGAAGAGATGATGGATGAGGAAGAAACAGAGTCTATATTTGTTGAAAATGATGCTGTAATTACAGGTTCAAATCTGAAAACAGCAAGTACATCTGTTCTTAATGATGGTACATCTATCATAAATGCAGGTACATTATTAGTCACGGCAAGTACAGCAGGTATAGCTGCTGTAATAGAATTTACAACAGGAAAGAAAGAAGAAACAACCATGGAAGGACCAGTAACAGGTTATATGCCGGCTGAACTAATATATGGGTAGCCACCTATTATGCCTATTGAGGAGTCTATTATCACATGGAGTATCTTGCCTTGGGATGAAAGCATAAATAGAGAAGAGCTGCTGATTTTGTGCAAAAGGCAGCTTGAAAGAAGGCCAGAAGATGTCAAGGCAGTCATTGAAAGGCTGAAGGCAGTAAGATTGGAGAATAAGGAGAGGTTTGACAAGCATCATCGACTCCGTCCAAGAGCTATTCAAGAGAATAATTGGGTACTTCTCTATGACAGAAGCCTGGACAATCAATATAGTGCTCACAGGAAGCTAGCCAAGTGATGGTTTGGACCATATGTGGTGAAGGTGGTGCATGATAATGCTACTTACACTTTGGCTGAAATGGATGGATCCATGGTCAAGATACTAATAGCCAGCAAATGTATCAAACTCTTCAAACGAAGAGAGTCTTCTACTTATGAGCCTGATGACTTGGATGTGAGCCATCGACTTGAAGACAAGGAAGATGAAGAAGACTTAGAGGAAGAAGATGAAGATATGTCAGAAGAAGAGCATCCTTAACCTGCACTTTCATGAAATGGCACATGCCGAAGGATGTGCAGGTTAGGACGGGGTGAATGTCAAAAAGTTTTTTGTTCATGATATAAATCATAGAGTCCTTATGTTTGTAGAAGAACTTCATTAAGATCCACATGGGAAACTTTCTTACATAATTCAGTCATTCCCAACATCTGACTTAGATATCATTTAATCTCATAAGTTCCTTTGTAACTTGACATGCAATTTTCAGTTTGTATCATGTAAATTGACAAAAATTAAGTCCATGGGAACCCTCAACTTGATCAACAGGAGAAAATTGACAGTCTACAGGTTATGTCACATTGGTTCATGAGGAGTATTTGCTTGGAAATCAAGAAGTGTGTCTAAAAGTCCACTTGATTTGTATGGGACCTGGAATAATGGACTTGTGTGATTTGTAAGTGACCTAAATGGTCAAATTTTTGTGTGGAAGTTGAAGGAAGAGCAGCTCGCATTTTTCGGTGCAATTTTTGGGCCTGCATACCTGTGGCAGATGGAGGGAGAGCTGAAGGCTATGGTGCATGCTCCAAAGCATGCAAACTCAGAGCAAACTGAAGAAAGAGAGGAGATACAAACAAAGAAGATGAGAGTCTTTCTGGCCCATCCATTTGGTATCACAAAAATGAGTGGTATGATAGTCCATACAAGGGGGAAAACAGAGAAAAATTATTCAGCCTGCTCTTATGTACATCTTCTTCCATTCTCTTATTGTATTCATGGTCCATTGAAGCCCCTCTTGTGCCCAAGTACTTGAGTGACTTTGAGGCAAGTAAAGGGGAGATTTTGGAGGTGTATGGGGCTGTTTTGGACTGCTAAAACCTGTCATAAATAGGGCAGCCCATTGTTCTTGTCTTCTTGAAGAGAAATCAAGTGATCTATGTGGTTGCAAGTGATGGTATTGACCTCTAAACATCAAGGCTGCATTTGAGAGTGATTAGAGAGGCTTATTCTTGAGATTATGTGCATTTATGGAGCTTGTTTATGGGCTGGAAATTACTGTTATAAAACAGGGCTGAAGTGAATTAAAAGCTTTGTTAGTGCATTTTAGCCTATGTCTTGGAAGTAGTGGAGTCTACCACTCAAATACTTGTATCTTGGAGTTGTTGTTCATTGGCATTCATGAAATTGAAACTATTTGGACTTGCATTTGTAATATGTATTTGGATTAAATTTGAGATAAAATCTCTATATGTATTGGTCTATTAACCTCATATGCATTTGATGTAATCAAGTCAAAGTCTTTAATTCCATTCATGTATGCTAAGCATATGAAAAAGCTTGAAGTTTTCTTCTCCAACTGAATCATCTCTAAAACCCAAGACTTATCAAACCCCATTCTTTTCTCCCTCTCCTAACCTTGAATCCCTCACTCATCTTCTGCTCTAAACCCCAGTGATAGACCTTCAACCCCCAACACGAAGACAACACAGAGCTTCACATTAGTGAGTTGCAAAAGTTAATTTTCAACTGTCGAATTCAAGATGAGGGACATCTCATGATGTTCTTTAATATGACTTTGAAAGGAAGAGATGTAGTATAGTATCATAACCTAGAAGTTAATGTTCAACTGTCGAATTCAAGATGAGGGACATCTCATGATGTTCTTTAATATGACTTTGAAAGGAAGAGATGTAGTATAGTATCATAACCTAGAAGTTGGAACAATAACTACAGTTGATTTATTTTTTGTGGCCTTCCGAAGAGAGTTTTTGGCCCTAAGAGAGGGGGTTAGTATTGACTACGTGTTCTCAATGTAACATGTCAAGAGCCTCATGAGAATTTTCATGTATATTCCAAGAATCTGAAAGAAGTGTTTCACAAATTGCAAACCTATATTCCCATTCTAACTGCTGCTCAACCATAGTACTTTTTACACGAGTTGGACTTCAATATCTAAGTGTAGTTGAGTAGTGGTGCTCTTGTTGACATTGATATTGCTATTACACGAGTTGAGGACGTAGAGTCATAGAGTCATGATTACAAGCGACCTAAGTATCGATGATAAAATTAAATTTGGGTCTTGGGCCTGGAAATAATTTGGCATTAACCGGTGGAAATCGAGGGACATCCATGACCAATTTGAATGGGAGAGGAAGCATAATCTAGAGTTTGGCCATGCTGCTAGCTCCTTCTAATGTGACCATGCCAATAGCCAGCCAGATGGCTCCACTAAATAATGGAAGCTAAATAACAAACCCTAATGTCATTCTAATTAATTAGCAATAGCTAATCCCTAACCAACTAGTTAGACAAACTAAATGGCAAGTAGATGATTGCGGCTATGAGTCTTGTGCATCAAATGTTATTGGTGAAGTCAAGAACATGATGAAGCATTATACTAATATGATAATGGAATAGTATAAATAAATAGCCGTAGATATTAATTTCCTAAAGAAGCAACAAAACTTGATAGGAAGTCAATGCCCTAAAGAGGGTGGTCCATCAAGATTCAGCTGTTAAGTGGTGTGGTAGTCAACATTTTTTGAGAAACTATCGTAATGTCAAATGTGATATATGTGGGAAGTCTGGCCATTTAGCTAGTACTTGCTAGAGTAAGATCAACTCTCTTTAGCAACAAGGGAGTAAGCAGCCAGGTCCAATAAATCATCAATCATAACAGAATAACCTTCAGTGGGATGAGGGACCAAAACAAATAATGCAAAGAGAAAAAGCTACCATAGAGGAACTACCCAGTGGTAGTGGTGTCAGCCTTATCGAAGATGTGCATGTTAATGCCACTAAGACTTCCAATTTGTTGGGGGTAAATGCGCCTTTGCCTAGCCTCCCGTGTATTACTACACTGATAGTACCCGCCATTGCACACTGCAGGTGGCGGGCGCCCATCACCGTCACTTCATTCTTTATTATTTTAGTGACAGTTTGAATAAAATGAAGGTCCTGTCACACATTGTGATTGTTGGAGTTCCCATTTGATCTCTCTCTCTCTTTCTTGCTCTTGATCTCCCACCATAGCTCTTCCAAGCAAGCTTCAATCCTCCTCTCCTTTCCAAAGCATGGTTGCTCGAGCATTCCGGCTTGGTTTGTGGCTCCTTCAGCTTCCTATTGATGATCTACACTCATTGGGTCTCCTTCCTGGCAGCCATAGCCGACTCTCTTGAGCTCTCGTCACTCCCGGCTTCTCGAGCACCTTCCCGGTCCCTTTGGGCACCCTCAGGGAATTCCAACAAAGGTAACCATTCACTTGCTTCAGGGTTTCATTTGCTATTCATAGGTACACTAGGGTTTGTAAGATCAAGGGCAACCATAGCTTCCACCATTGGAGCTTGTACTAGGCCTTCATTGGCTCAAGATTGAGCCCCTTCATTTGATTTACCCTTAGTAGGAGCAACAAAAACCATTAGCAAATCAACGTGATTTGCACATGTTTCCTGCCCTTGGACAGCTCCCCTACTCTTGCTGATGATCAAGCTTGGTCCCTTGGGCATTGTGGAACTGCTTACATTGATCCCTAACTTGCTTTGAGCCTTGTAAAGGCTTTGGGGCACTAATATTCAGCTCCTGTTTGATTGTGTATATAGCAAACCTGCTGTTTATGTTTGTCATAGATCTCTACATGAAGATTGGAGCTCATCTACACTTTACTTGAGGCCCGTATAATAGGCCATTGATGCCTATTGGTTGGTGGATGTAATGCGAGTGTTTTGCCATGTCTTTGGACTGATTCCTGGGCTAAAAATCTTAGTTTTGAACAATAAATCACTATTGTACAATAGTGGATTGAAGTTTATTACTTCATGTTTGCATAGCCTCTTGGAATTGGGACATGTTTTGGAGATGTACTTTGATATATTGATAATTGGGGATTGACTTTGAGCTTGATATTTCTTCGAATCATTGGTTGAGCTCAAGCACACTTCACATAGAATTTGGATCTCCATCTTTGATGTACTTATGGCATGTACTTTGCTTATGTTTGATCGGTCTTGACATGCTTGGCCTATGCCACCACTACATGCTCGTTACATTTTCTGGAGTTGGATGCTATTGAGCCTTGGCTTGGCTTGACATTTGATTGTGCATGGAGCATACTTTGGCAATTTCTTGGCTTGCTAGAGTTACAGTTTGGATGTACTTGACGTCTATGGATGCTATGTACAGATGCTACATGGCCTATATGCTCATCAGGTCTTATTGATGCTTGATCTTGGATCTTCTGGCACTAGTGTTCTCATATGCCCTTGTTGAGCTTCTTTGCTTGATACTTATAGACTTTGTGCCAGTGAGAGCATCTTTGGATGCTTGATAGACATTGAGCAAGTAGTTCATGCTACTTGAGCATTTGGATGTTTGAAACTGGGATCTTCACTTGGATGTTGCATGGCTGATATGAAGTGTTCCTCACAGAAGTACTTGGGCTGATTTGGGCTTTAAACTTCCTGAGCATACACATATTTGTGTCAGATCTTTCCAGTGTTGTGTACACTTTTCCCTACTACGCAGGGGGTGTGCTGGCTTACTAATGGATTCATTTGACATGCTTGGGTGTTTGCTCGATGTTTATATGATTGTCACATGCTGATTTATGCCCGCTTGATAATGGTTATGCTTTGACACTCAATGGTTGATTTGGTGCATTCATTTTGCCTACAGTTTACTCTCATTATACCTGGATGTGATTTATTATAGCAAGCAGTTATGCATGGTCTGACATGGAATTTTCATGCTGAATCATCCTGATTTTATGTACTTTTGATGGTATTTGTTGGGTAGCATCATTAGCTTCGTGGACATTTTTCCTTGGTTTTGGTGGTATTTTGGCTGTTTACAGTAGAAAGCAACAAACAATTTTGAATTGTCTACACCATTTTGGATTGCGTTATGGGTTCTTCTTCCAATGATAGTGCTATCTTCAACATCACTAAGCTTGATGGTACGAATTATGCCTATTAGAAGAGCCAAGTTTGGCAGGTATTGGTGCAGAAATCACAAATAAAGCACCTAAGGATGCATGGCGAGCAGCCTGAAACTATGATTGATGACGAATGGGATGAGCTTGATGAGTTATGCAAGTCCACTCTCATCTTGTCTCTCACTGAAAAGGTGCATTACAATGTGGTTGAGGAAGCATAGAGTGCTTGGTAGCTTTGGGATAAGATGAAAAACCTCTATGATAAGAAAAGTCCAGCAAGTTAGATGTATTGTTTGAAGCAACTTATGGACGTGCACATGAAGGAGAATATGACAATGTCTGCTTACTTGAGCTAGTTCCATGCTATTCTCAAGAACTTGACTTTGCAGGGCATTACTTTCAATGATGAGGTTACTCCATTGTTTTTGCTTGGGACTCTGAGTGAGTCATGGGATGTATTCCGGAATGCCTTATGTGCTCTTGCTACTATTTTGAACTTGACTGATGTCGAGAGTGCTAGGAAGAGATCCATTGAAAGAACTTGGATGCCTCTTGTCTAGGTCTAAGTCATGTGGTAAGTTACGCAGCAAGCCTTGTGGGAGAAATGCTAATGTGGCATGTTGTCATTGTGGCAAAAAGGGTCATATATGCCCACAGTGTCATGAGTTACGCAATGAGAAACACTAAGAGAAGGGGAAGGACAAAGTACAAGAAAAGTCCTGTGATCACAGCATGGTACCTGCAAAATCTGGTGTGAAAATTGAGGAGATAAATGTCATGCAGACTGATGACTCTGATGGGGAGTACATACTTGCAGCTAGTTCTTGTGATGCTATGCCATTGATGAGGTTCACTCTATGAATGCGCAGTGCTGGATTTTGGATTTTGGTGCTTCATTTCATGTTACACCATGCCATGAGTGGTTCCATTCCTACCACACTGTCTCTGGTTCAGTTTGCTTGGGTGATGATATGTCACTTGCTATTGTTGGCATTGGGGATGTATAGCTGCAATTTTCTATTGGTAGCCCTTTTCTATTACAGGATGTATGTCATATACCTGAACTTACATGGAGTCTTATGTTTGTAGGGTAGCTTGATGATATTGGATTTCATGTTTCATTTGGGGATTCTGCCTGCAAGATCACCTGTGGGTGGTAGAGTTGTCCTTGTTAGAGGTGCCAAGGCTAGCAACCTTTATCCTCTTGTAGTTGATAGGTCCTTTGTTGACCATGTTTTGTCAGTCAATTCCATCCCACATGTATCTCATTGGCATGCCCGTTTGGGCATATGTCCCTGAAGGGAATGAAAATACTTTCTAGTTTGTAGTACTTACCATCCCTTGACTATGCATGTTTTGATTCATGTGAGCATTGTCCTTATGGCAAATAGACTAGGAATACACATAAGAAGTCTGGTAGGACATGCATGTATGAGCCCTTGGCATTGGTACATTCAGATGTTTGTGGGCCCATGCCCTGTCAGTCTATGGGTGGTGCAAAGTATTTTATGACATTCATCAATGATTTTTTGTGTAAAGTCTAGGCTTACCCCATTAAGCTTAAGTAGATAACCTTCTAGTGGTTTGGATTTCCAGGTTGTAGAGGAGGTATGGACAGTGCATCTACGTGTCTTTGGATATGAGATATTCTGCCATGTGCCCAAGGACAAGCATAGTAAGATGGATCCTAAGAGTGTCAAATGCATTTTCCTTGGCTATGGAGATACAGGTGAGATGGGTTACCACCTCTAGGATGTGCAGGTGCAAAAAGTCATCCATAGCCATGATGCAGTTTTCCATGAAGACAAGATGCATTGGCAGCATGAGAAGGTGGTAGGGATATGTTAGGTTATATTCCAGGTGGAGCCACATGCTCCTACACAGCCAGCTCCACAGCTTGCAGCAACAGTTGGAAGACATGGCCAGGGTGTTGGACAGGATGCTAGACATGCATCAGAGCCTGCAGTGAGATGGTCTACTAGAGCTAGATGTCCACCTGATAGATTTGAGCCCTCGATGCATTATGTCTTGGTTACAAATGCAAGAGAGCCTCTCACCTATGATGAGGCTATGCACATGGGTGACAGTCACTCATGGGAGAGGGCTATGCAATCTGAGATGGACTCCCGACATAAGAATATGACTTGGGATTTGGTTGCATTGTTTCAAGGCAAGAAGGCTTTGCCATGCAAATGGGTGTACAAGCTGAAAAGTACCCCTGATGGACACCCCAAGCTGGCTTATAAGGCAAGACTTGTTGCTAAGGGTTTTAAACAAGATCATGGAGTTGACTTTGATGAAGTATTTTCTCTTGTGGTCAAGATGACCACCCTTTGCTTGGTTTGGCCTTAGTCATGCAGCTTGACTTGGATATGTATCAGATGGATATCAAGACTGCATTCTTGCATGGGGATTTGCATGATGAGATATACATGGAGTAATCTAAGGGCTTTGCAGAACCTAGTAGGGAGCACCTAGTGTGCAAGTTGAAGAAAAGTCTTTATGGCTTAAAGTAGGCACCTAGGGAGTGGTATCATAAGTTTGATGCCTTTATGCAGCCACATGACTACAACAAGAGTGCTATGGATCCATGTCTTTACATGAAGAAAACTCATGATGGCTCATTGCTTATTTTGGTACTTTATGTGGATGATATGCTAATAGTAGGGAAAGCTCATGATGAGTTGGATGCTCTTAAATCTTAGCTGAAGAAGAGCCTTGAGATGAAGGATTTGGGACATGCATCTCACATTCTTGGTATGCGCATTAAGTGCGATAGGCATTAGGCACTACTCTGTCAAGATTGTGGGAGAGAAGGAAGGAGTCTCACTTGTAGCTTTCTTGCTTGCACAATGGGGGAATACACACAGAGGTGGAGGCTGAAAACAGTTTTCCTCTTCTTAGTTGTGTAAGCCAAAAGAACACTCATACAAAGAAATAGAAGAACCCTATATATGGGTCTCAAACCAAACTCAACTAACTAAGGTGACATACTAACTGAGCCACGAACTAGAGTAGATAAGGATAGCTATCATGTAGCTATTATTCATGGGTGGTGTACCAACCGCGTCTGCAACTGACAAGTCGGTGACATAAATACACAACGGTCACCCTGGCGTATCACGAGTGGAGCTCGATATCTCAACACTCCCCCTCGAGCTTAATCCCAATTCCTGCACACCAAGCAGGTTTCTGAACTTGCGCAGCTTCTCTGCGCCCAATGCCTTCGTAAATATGTTAGCTACCTGATCCTCTGTGCTGACATAAACTAGATCAATAAGACCTAGTAAAACCCTCTCCCGCACATAGTGATAATGCACCTCAATGTGCTTTGTTCTAGCATGATAGACTGGGTTATTTGCCAAGTGTATACTACTCATGTTGTCACAATAAATGACAATTGGTCCATCTGTAGACTGATACATATCATAAAGTAGCTTATGCAACCAAGCTACCTCACATGTAGCCATTGCTGCACCCCTGTACTCAGCCTCTGTGCTCGACAAGGCAACTGTAGGTTGTTTCTTGCTACTCCAAGTGACTGCAGCACTCCCAAAAGAGAACACATATCCACTGGTAGATCGTCTATCAGAAATGCTACCAGCCCAATCAGCATCAGTGTATCCATGCAACTGTATCTGAACCCCAATCTCATAAAATAGTCCATACTGCAATGTGGACTTCACATACCTGAGTATGCGTCTAACCACATCCAAATGTGGTTTCCTTGGAGCCTGCATAAACTGACTTACCAGTCTAACAGCATAGCTCAAATCTGGCCTGGTAATAGTCATATAAATCAAGCTTCCTACTATGCATCTGTACATAGTAGGGTCTTCCAGAAGCTCACCTGCATATGTGCTCAGCTTTACATTCTGCTCCAAAGGAACTGAAATAGGCTTACAGCTTGTCATCCCATATTTGGACAGCATGTCCAATCCATACTGCCTCTGCAAGAGCTGTATCCCACTTGGTGATCTGATCACCTCAATGCCCAAGAAATAACGCAGCTCTCCCAAATCCTTCATCTCAAACTTCTGCTTCAACAGCATTTTCATATGAAGGATATCTTCATCACTGTCACATGTCATAATCAAATCATCAACATAAATGACAAGTAGCATAATACCTTTCTCTGTTTTTCTCACATAAAGTGAGAAATCTGCCTTGGAAATCTGAAAGCCAATGATACTGTCCTATCTTGTCAGACCATGCTCTAGGTGCTTGCTTCAAGCCATACAAGGCTTTCTTCAACCTGCAAACAAACTCAGGATGAACAGCATGCACATAACCTGGTGGCTACTCCATATAGACCTCTTCTTGCAAATCACCATGCAAGAAGGCATTCTTTACATCCATCTGATGTAAAGACCATCCCTTTGATGCAGCCATAGCAATGACTGCTCTTACGGTTGCCATCCTTGCAACCGGACTGAATGTTTCTTCATAGTCAATGGCATATGTTTGTGCATACCCCTTGACGACTAATCTTGCCTTGTATCTGTTCACAGAACCATCTGCATTGTGCTTCACCTTATAAACCCACTTACAGCCAATTGCATTTTTACCTTTAGACAAAGGTACCAATTCCCATGTAGCATTTGCTTCCAAGACATCCATTTCTTCATCCATGGCTTTCTCCCATTTTTCTTTTTCCATGGCTTCCTCAAAAGAAGTGGGTTCTGGTTCCTGTATCACTTTAACCATATATGTATAGTGAATGGCTGTAAATCCATCATATTTCAGCCTATCCATAGGATACCTAGCTCTCCTAGACCTACGCAAAGTAGGTTCACTCCCAAGTGCTCTCAAAACATCCCTGGTCTTCCTTACTCCAGGTGTAACAATAGAAGGAATACCCAACTCATCATCAATGCTCTGTTCTGAGCCACTGGATTCACCATCCACATAAGAGTGACTTGCATTCACATCAAACATGGGCTGATCAACCTTCTCTTTTCCTTTTCGTGATACCTGCATACCACTATCTGCATTGCTTTGAGAAGATTCTCCTGATCTCAATCTGCCTGTCCATGGCGAAGAATGTGAACCACTGCTAGAGGACGCTCTAGGTCCACTAATATTTTGTGACTGCTGCTGTGAATTTTGTGCAGCATTACCATTTTGTGCATCTACATCATCAATCACATTTACTGGTTTATACCAGCTACTCATCTCATAAAAAACAACATCTCTGCTCACTGTAAACTTACAAGTAGAAGGGTTATAGCATCTATACCCTTTTTGCTGCAGAGAGTAACCAATAAAGATGCACTTCTCAGCTTTTGGATCCAACTTGGATCTCAACTTATCTGGCACATGTACATAGGCAATGCAACAAAAAATTTTCAAATGAGAAATATTTGGTTTCCTACCAGTATACCTCTCCTCTGGAGTCATTCCATGTATTGCTGCAGTGGGAGTCCTGTTCATTATGTAGACTGCTGTAGCAACTGCTTCAGCCCAATAAAAATCTGGCAAGTCTTTTTCATTGATCATGGCACGAGATACCTCTCCAATATGCCTGTTTTTCCTTTCTGCAATTCCATTTTGTTGTGGGGTATGACTGCATGAATATTGCTGCTTTATGCCATGCTCCTGCAGGAACCTTGCAAACTCATTTGAGAGGTACTCTCCCCCTCCATCTGACCTTAGGCATTTTATCTGCAGGCCTGTTTCTTTTTCAACCATAGCTTTAAGAGTTTTGAAATGCCCAAAAACTTCACTTTTCTTTTTCATAAAATACACCCAAACTTTTCTGCTATAGTCATCAATAAAAGTGACAAAATAATGACAGCCTCCAAGAGATGCAGCTTTAGTAGTCCACACATCAGAGTGGATTAATTCCAATGGCTTCTCACTCTCTTGAACATGTCTAGGAAATGGTTTCCTTGCCTGTTTTTCAAACTGACAGGTTTCACATATCTTATGCATTTCTGCAACCTTGAATTTGGGCAATCCTGCAACAATATTTTGGGCCTGCATTGATTTAAGTCGCTGTACATTAACATGACCAATGCGTTTATGCCAGATATCAATATCTGCACCTACATCGGTCCCATGTGTAAACATTGCTGCACTCAATTCAGACATGTCTGCATCCAACATAAACATTCTGCCCTTCTTCTTTCCTTTTGCTATCAAGCGACCTTTATTTTTCATATCCTCAACAAAGCATCCATGAGGATTAAATCAGACCTGCAAGCCCTGCTCAACCATTTGACCAACAGAAACCAGATTCTTGGTGATATTTGGGACATGAAATACATCGGACATGTATTTTTTTTCCCATCCTGCATAGACAAAGGAATTTTTCCAATCTTCACAATAGGATGTGCAGTATCATCACCAGTCTCCACAAATCCTGGTTTTTCCATTTTCCTTGCATCCTCCATCCATTCTGCATGACCTGTCATGTGGTTTGATGCACCTAAGTCAACATACCATACATTGTTGCTTTCTTCTGCACTTGTCACAGAATTATTCATGTGCTGCACCATAAACAAATGCTCATTTTTGTCATCACCATGTCTACTAGAAGATGTATAATTCCCTTGTTGCAGTTTTCCATTCATGATGTCATTTTGCTTTTTATAGCAGTCTTTAGCCATATGACCCATTTTACCACAGTAGTAGCATTCAACATTATTGTTTGCATTTTGGCCTCTTTGCCATCCACCATGACCTCTTTGGCTCCCCCTGCCTCTAGAGTTACCACGTCCTCCTCCATAGGATTGGTTTTCTTGAGTTTGCTGCATATTCTGATTTCTACCACGGCCTCCATATCGGCCTCCTCTACCTCTGCCTCTACCTCTTCCAGCATTTGAGTAGAAGACAGTTTCTTTTGAAGTTCCTCCTAAAGAAGATGCACCACCATTTCTCTGCTCCTCAGAAATTAGAAGAGCAATCAACTCCTCAAAATCAGGAAATCTTTCACGGACGGAAATGGATATTCAGAACTGTGCATAATCCTTTCCTAGACCATTCAAGGTCACTGAGACTAAATCATCATCTTTCACTGGCGACCCAATGGAAGCAAGTGCATCTGCAATCTTCTTCACCTTCATGTGGTAGTCATTGATGCTCATACTTTCTCTTTGCACATTGTGCAACTCTTGCTTGAGCTGCATTTTCCTGGCTTGCGTATTTGTGCTAAACATTTTTGACAAAGTATCCCATGCCTCCTTTGGCGTACTTGCATCTTGAATATGCACAATCATAGAGTCTGAAATGCTGATAGACAGCCAGTACATAACTTTCCTGGCTCTCTCATGCCATGCTTTAAATGCCAGCATTTGCTGTTGATTGGGAACATCAGGAAGAACTGGTTCTTCTTCATTTCCTGCAACAAATTTCCAATATCCTTTTCCCATAAGGAAATTCGTCATTCTAAACTTCCATGCTTGGAAGTTGTTCTTGTCAAGCTTTTCAGTGACAATTTGTGAGAGAGAATCAGACGCCATTACAGAACACTGTAAAAAATTCTGTCACTGCAAAGAACACAGCTTCAGCCTCACAAAGGCAAATCTGCAAAACTGACGAAAGTGGTATTTGACACACAGTCACTTCCTAGTGATGATTTTGCATCAACAGGCAACATGGATGATTCTGTAACTCCCAATGTCTCTATGCACAAGTATACGATGCAATTTCTACAGTAACTTTTCACCGACCTGTAGAATAGTGGCTGCACAGTATAAAACTGGGCCTTTTCTCGAGTGCGTGCAGAAAATTTACGCCTCCAAAACAGGCCCCGAAATGGCCTCAAATAAAAAAAACAAGGTCGTACAAGGCTAAAGCCCTTACCCACAGCATATACTGCCCTTTTGCTTCACCGCGAAGGGCGTCTCAACCTGAGACAATGCACTCCTGCACTTTTCGGCTGTGCTACCTGCAGAGATCTGCTCCCAAAACAGAAAATGAAAGCAACATTGTTTCTCTTACCAGAACACCGCGAGCTTGGCTTGCTTTCTTGAGCTCCTTACCACGAACAAGGCTCTGATACCATGTCAAGATTGTGGGAGAGAAGGAAGGAGTCTCACTTGTAGCTTTCTTGCTTGCACAATGGGGGAATACACACAGAGGTGGAGGCTGAAAACAGTTTTTCTCTTCTTAGTTGTGTAAGCCAAAAGAACACTCATACAAAGAAATAGAAGAACCCTATATATGGGTCTCAAACCAAACTCAACTAACTAAGGTGGCATACTAACTGAGCCACAAACTAGAGTAGATAAGGATAGCTATCATGTAGCTATTATTCATGGGCGGTGTACCAACCGCGTCTGCAACTGACAAGTCGGTGACATAAATACACAACGGCCACCCTGGCGTATCACGAGTGGAGCTTGATATCTCAACATACTCTACCTCTCACAGAGGGAGTACATTCATAAAGTCCTTGAGCGTTTGCGCATGCAGGACGTGAAGCCTATTGGCTATCCATTACCTTCTTATGTGAAGGTTTCACATGCCAATTGTCCGTAGACAGATGAGTAGAGGGCCCAGGTGGCCAAGATCCCTTATGCATCAGCCGTGGGTAGTTTGATATATGCCATGATAGCCACTCATCTAGATATTGCCTTTACAGTCAGTGTTGTGGCATACTATATGGCTACACTTGGCAAGAAACATTGGGTTACCGTGAAGGCTATCATGAGAAACTTGAAGGGCACAACAGATATGTGTATTTGCTATGACAACCAGGCTACAAGAGTTGTGGGCTACAGACTTCGATTATATAGGACATGCAGATAATTGGAAGTCTACTTCTGGCTATGTATTCACCTATGCTGGAGGTGTTGTCTCTTGGATGTCTAGGGTTTGGAAATATATGGCTCTCTCTACTACTAAGGCCAAGTATATTGCAGCTACTGAGGCTTGCAAGGAGGCCATATAGTTGGCCATCTGGTTCATGACCTTGGGATTGATACTATACCTACAATGCATTCAAATTCTATGAGTGCTATTAAGCTAGCCAAGAATCCGATCTATCATGTCAAGATGAAACACATTGAGATGAGATATCACTTAATATGTGGGATCGTGGAGGACAAGTTTGTTGACCTTTTCAAGATCTCCACTGACGAAAATCTTGCAGATCTGCTCATGAAAAGCCTCACACTAAGCGCTTTGCCTTCCTCAGGAGATTGATGGGCGTTGGATGAGATGTCGTTTTTCCTTATCCTGTTGTACATGTGTACATTGTACTGCCTTTTCTTTTTTCTTTTCACTCCTCGCTGGGGCAGATTCACCTTTAAGTGGGAATTTGTTGGGGGTAAAGGTGCCTTTGCCTAGCTGCCCGTGTATTACTACACTGACAGTACCCGCCACTGCACATTGCAGGTAGTGGGCGCCCATCACCAACACTTCATTCTATATTCTTTTAGTGACAGTTTGAATAAAAGGAAAGCTTGGTCACACATTGTGATTGTTGGAGTTCCCATTTGGTCTCTCTCTCTCTCTCTCTCTTTCTTGCTCTTGCTCTCTTGCCATAGCTCTTTCAAGCAAGCTTCGATCCTTCTCTCCTTTCACAATTTGCGAGCTATTACAAGAGGACAAAAGGTTAAAGAAGGTGATAGGGATAATGTAAAATCTATTGAGATAAACCCTAAATAGAATGATAAGGGGATGCAAGTCCTTAACCCTGATGTGAAACCCGGTCCTCTAAAAGGTGCTATTGCTAATGGCAAAGCTAACCCCAATAATGTGCTACCAATGACGAAGGTAAAAGCTAAGAAGGGGCACCAAATCTTGTTCAGTGGACCAAGAGAAAGAATGGTTTGGCAAGAGAAGAGAACCATTGCTAATTATCATGAATTTGATTTAGCGAGTTCTCTTTGCGGGGTAAAGCCTAATGTGAATCTCTTGCAGTTGATCAAGTTATCTCCAAGAGTGTGTAAAGAGTTCAAGAAGATTCTTTGCATTGGGTATATCATTGAGCCCTTGGGAATAGCTTGGGTGGGAGATGATTGGTTTGAACATGTTGAAAAGCATTGGGGTAGCATCACATGTTGACGACATACTAGTGGAACATGCCATTGTGAACATGGGATCCTCTGTTTAGAATCGATGGAAAGATTGGGATTGGAAATCCAAAAGGATGCCTCCACAATTCTCCAAATGGTTGATGACAGTTTAAGGCAACTTGAAGGTTGCATCACCAAATTCCACATGACTGTTGCTAATGTGGAATACATTGTGGACTTTAGGGTTATCAGGTTTGCACGGTGACCAAGCTATCAAGTATTGTTAGAGAGGCCATGGATCTTGCAATTTGACTATCAAGTTGATATACCCACTGCTCATTTTTTGTAGAGGTTCCTAAAGTGTGATAAAATGAATGCATATCTTGAATCTTCTCAAAGTGAGAGAGTACCTTTATCTTTGTCAGAATTAGATGCATTAGAGGATCCATCTAGTAGTGAGACTTCATCAAGTGATGAATCAAAAGAGGAGTCCACTACAGAGGGAATGTCTACGAGGTTACTCTGAATGAGCCGATAGAAGCTCAAGACAGAACAAGAGTGTAATATTCCCGCCATAACACTTCATAAAACAAATTCTGGCTTGAAATTCTTTAAAAATTACTCGTTGAGTTATCACATAAGTGACCACATGTAATATCAAATCTTGCATTAAATCAATTCTACAATCCGACATGAGAAGATGCCTCAATGAACCCAACCGACAAAAAAGCAAATACAACACTTAAATAATATTATGATGGATTGATCATAATATTTTCCGCATTATATTTGATTTAGCATTCCCGATTTCATTTAATGCATCAAAGATTGCATTGATTTTGTAACGTCAAGACAAATCACAAAAGCCTTAATCGGTAGACAAAGAACATGCAAGAATAAGCATGATATCGAGTAAGTTAAGTATCAAAGAGTATGGCATGACTTTATAAACTAGATAAGTCATGAGGTAACTTGGCCAAAAACTACCAGATGAAGTTGTTTTGATGAAGAAAAGACGTTTTTGAAAAAATGGGCAAAAAATCATGATGTTTTTGACACCGCGAGGGAGAGAAAGCATTTTAAAATCATCCCCATGCCACCATCCAACATGTAGACAATCAAAAAGCATTTTTTATTAAGCTTACTTAGCTCTTGATAAGTAGTCAAAAGAAGGAGTGACTGCATGCGTCCCCCTCATGGCTATAAATACAACCCCTCTCCTTCACAAAGAAAGCAAGAAGGAAGACCTCCTCATGATGAAAAAATTTCTCTACATCTCTTTTCCATTCTAGCTTGAGCCTTGAAGAAGGAAAATACCCCTCTTCTACCTCATTTCCATTTTCTCTATCCCCTATTAAGCCTTTCTTCCGTATAGCCATATCGCTAAGAAAAACGTTGGCAAAATATTCCTAGATGACCACCAACTCTCCCTGAGCTACCACGTTAATTTCGCCTGACATCCATGGCTTCCTGAGGTCGCAAAAATTCAAGAAGCCCATTTGAAGCAAAAGAAGCAAGAAACGCGGTCGATGGAGAAAATGACGCGGCAGGAATTGGCGAAACCCCAGTTACTACAAACCTGATAGAGGTAACATCTCGTCAGTTTGGAAAAAAATAATGTTTTATAAGCTTATTGCTATATTTGGCTTTAAATGATTATAAACGTATTTAAAGAAAATGCATATGAACTGCCGCTTAGGAAAATGGCCTAAGTAATATAATAATAAACTATTCAATGAAAAGACTCTTTCACTTGAAAAAGGATTATATGCCTATCATAAAGAAAATAGCGTAATTATGGTTTATTTTGTGATATTTATTGTTATTTCGTTAATGACGCTTGTGATTATAATAACTAAAAAAAGGTAGATGATATTAGGGAAGGGAATATTTTATAAATTTTCCCTGAAAGTGACTAACTCTATTTCATTTTGCTAATGATAAAGAAATGCATATGAGTCTTATAATAATTTATAGAAAATCATTTAGATAATATCATGAAATAATCAATGGATTAAATCAATAAAAAATTGTATAGAAAAATATATACTAGACGAGCATAAATTAGGTGTGTTGTAATATAATTTGATGTCTGAAAGATGAAAGAAAAATTACACTTATGATTTTTTCATCGCTTAGAATAAAGTTTTTAGAAAAACAATTAGCATTGCATTTATGACATAACTAAATGAAAATTGATCTTCCTAGATAATGTTGAAAGTTCGACAAATGATCGGACATCGTCGATTAAACCATAGAATACGAGCAAAATAAAATAAAAATTATTTTCTTACTGAAAACACACACAATGTTAATATTAATGGTTATATTAGTGAGAGTGTCAATATCATGAGTCGACCCACATATGAATCAACGAGAAAACCTTACCTAAAATATTGAGAATGTTGAAGCAAAAACAACTATGAAATACTCGATAATCCTGAAACTATCAGTATTAAGAAATTAAATAAATATCGAAAGTCTGTAAGACTTATTGGACAATGATAAGAATTTGTCGATACAAATTCTAATGTCTTAACAGACTTGGAAAAGCATTTGAAATCCTGCTAAGTGTGGGTTAGGGCAGGGCAGCGCATGAATTTCCTGCCATAGGTATAAATGCCCATATTATCTTTTAGGGCAAAAATACCAAGTTTTCATAAGGACAAAATAGACTTTAGATTCACGAAATAACTTGGGGATCCGGAAAAAAGAGTTGTAAGTAGGACGGGAAACCCTAAGAATAAGGTGGGATCTCAAAAGAGAAACCCTAGAATTGGGTGGGGCTGCTTCCTATACTAAAAACACTTGCTTCCATTTCTTTTTTTAATTTGTGCATGTATTGATGGTTGCACAAGAATGATTAATTGTGCTTGTAGCAGTTAGATCTGATTGTAAATATATAATCAGGATAATAAGAGGAAAGATTGTGCTATGCCTCCCCCACGGCTAGACGCGAAACCCTAGTCCAAGGGGGATTGTTTTGTAGTACCACCACGAGGAGCTTTGGACCGGACTTGATGGCGAGAGGTCGCTCGATGAGGAATCCATTAGGCAGGAGGAGGCGGGAGTGCCAGGGGGCTCTGGCCGTAAATCTCTCGATCGCTCCTAGGAACTGCCTAACCCTCACGTGAATCAAGATGGGATCTTGGAGTCCCCGGTACTAGTGAAGGGATGGAAATCTTGGAGGGTTTGCTTTCTTCTGTACAGACAGAAGGGATTTTTCGATGAACGGAGGTTTCATCTTTTGCATAGGTAGAAGGGAAAAAGCATTGTAAATAACTTTTGCAAAATAATAAATAAACATGTTTTGCCAAAAGATTATTTTTCTATGTCTTTGTGTTGTGTCGTAAAATTACGCAAAGGAACCTATGATAATGGGTTAATTAATGAAGTTGCTTTTATATGTCATAATTTAATGTGATAGGTAATTAGAAAACTAAAGAAAACCGTTTATGGGAAGCGGGTGGGCGAGATCCTTGACGGATCCGTCCTATGGATGGGTGGTCATGGTAAGCTGGGAGCTTCTTTCAAGAGATTGAATGAAACGTTAATTAGGAGAAATTAGGTAGAGTCGAGCATTGACTTATCCAGGTCTTAAAACCTTGATCAATAATTATCTTAGGGGAAAGGTGCAGCGGTTGTGCTAGAACTCCATTAAGGTTCCTTGAATCCTAACTAGTTGATGGAAAAAAGTGTTGTACTTCATGAACCAAGGGTAACTACGATCGCTCCAATCGGAGAAGAAGCCCTTGTGGGGCACCTCCAATGGAGCTACATGATGTATCAAGACCTTAGTTGTCAAATTAGGACCCTGAGCTTGCAGGTTGATCCTCATGGGGATGGCCGGTACCTTTCGTTATGGGGTGGACTTTTGGGAAACCTAGACGATAGACCCTGTGCATTCTCGCGAGTGCGGGGCGAAGCCATCTAGGATAGTTCCCTGATGGACCACTAAAACATACTATTAGGGAACTGTTAGGTAGGCATGTGACAAAGAGACATGGATGTGATTGAGCTAGACCTCGGTACATTGGTTGATCCACTACCAATTAAATTAGGGTATCTATGCTCAGTCTGGAAGAAAGAAAGGACTACACATCCTTGATCCAAGAATTCTGTGACATTTTTGCATGGAGTTATGATGAGTTGAGGGGTATTCCTCCTAGTTTAGCTATGCATACTATTCCCTTGAAGAAAGGTAGCTGCAGTGTGAGATAAAAAGTGAGACGTATGCCTTTCAAGCTAGGGGACAGAATATTAGAGGAGTTGCACAAATTGCATTAAGGTGGCTGGCTTGATATTTCATGTACAACAATGGAGTGGTGTTCACTAGGTAGTTATAAAAAAGAAGAAGAATAATGTAATCCAGCTTTGCATAGATTTTAGGAAGCTCAACAAATGGACAGTCAAAGATTACTATCCACTGCCATGTATTGACCATATTCTAGATTACTTATAATGAAATGGCTATTGCAAAGGAAAATAAGTTGAAAACAACATTTATCACTGTGTTTGGTACCTTTGCATATCATATTATGGCATTTGGGTCGTGTAATGCGCCAGGTTCTTGGCAACATGCAGTTGATAAGACTTTTGGCAATATTTTCCCAAAGGAGTTGAAAATATTTATGATGATCTAGGGGCAACCACCACAAGGGGGAGACATCTGATTATTTTAAGAAAATGTTCAGAGCATTGTAGGCAGTTCTATATTACTCTTGATCTAAGAAATTGCATCTTTGGAGTGCCCTATGGATTGCTATTAGGCCATGTGGTTAGCTTGGTTATGGTATTGCGACTGATCGTGAAAAGATAAAGGGTATTGTTGCTATGAGTTTGCCACATACTCCTAAAGAAGTACAAATATTTCTATCATTAGTGGGATACTATTAAAGATTTATTAATGCAATGACAAAGAGGATGTTGCCATTGGCGAATCTATTGTCCTCTAACTATCGATTTGTTTGGAGCAACCCATGTCAAGTATCCTTTGAGAATGTAAAGTATGAATTGGTGAAAGCACCAGTCTTGAAAGCACCCAAAAGGGACGAGGTCTTTTATGTGTTTTCAGTAGCCACAATGCATAGCATCAACTATGTTTAGTCTAGATTTGGGAGGAGAAGTGGTACCATCCAATTGTATTTGCTATCCATAAATGGGGGATATCCGAGATTAATTATACCTACATAGAGAAGCTATGCCTTGGGATGGTACTGTCTGAAAAAGAAATTTAGGCATTAAATCCTCTATGAAAATGTGGTATTTTATATGAAGGCACAAGGGTTGAGGCTATTGATGAATAAGCTACAACCACTTGACCGTTTAGCAAAATGGCTGATCACCTTGTAGGAGTTTGATTATGAAATTAGGAGTAAGCTACCCATGTTGCAGGGCATTGTTGAATATCTTGTGGATTTCGAGAACCCAAAGAAGTCTTGATTTAAGGTAGTGACATCGAGGGCCTATTCAAAATTGATACGGCCTCCATCCCATCCTAGTATGCTATCATAATGCACTATCTATCTACAAGAGAGACTAGAGTTGCTTTATCAAAGCCTGAAAAGGGAAAAATTAGGCAACAAGTCTTTAAATTTTCCTTGATTACAAGAACACTATACCAACAAAGTGTGGATGATATATATTGCTAAGGTGTCCTACTTGTTTTTCTTGGAGGAGTGCCATGACTCCGCTTATGGAGGGCACTTTGCTAGACGGATGACTGTACATAGAAAGCTTTGAGAGCTGGATATTGGTGGCTATCCATTTTCCAAGATGATTTTGTGTATGTCAAGACATGTAACACATATAAGAGACATGATAGTAGGGAGAATAAGAAGCATCCATTG
Source organism: Lygodium microphyllum (assembly GCF_053477565.2). Classification (NCBI taxonomy): domain Eukaryota; kingdom Viridiplantae; phylum Streptophyta; class Polypodiopsida; order Schizaeales; family Lygodiaceae; genus Lygodium; species Lygodium microphyllum. The sequence goes on from NC_141146.1 coordinate 138,659,478, forward strand.
ACTCCTATCATGGCTATAGTACCATTCAAGAAGTGGGGCATCGATTTCATTGGACCTATACATCCTTTGTCGACTACATAGAAGCATTATATCATTATGGTGACCGACTATTTACAAAGTGATTTGAAGCTAGAGCTACAATGAAGGACAATGCCAAGGAGATAACTAATTTTATCATGAAACAAATTGTCTGCCATTTCGGTCCACCAAAAGAGTTAGTATCTGGTCATGGGATACACTATGTGAACAAGATCATAGAAGCCTTGACGGAAGCCCTAAAAATTAAACACAAAAAAATACCCCATATAATCCCCAAGCAAATGGACACGTGGAGAGTACCAACAAATAGCTTGTGGGGATTTTATCCAAGACAATATCCAAGGATAAGCGCGATTGGGATAAGAAACTTTAGGTGGCTGTTTGGGCTTATAACACGACATTTAAGAGAGCAATATGCCACACCCCATTCAAGTTGGTATATAGGCAGGAGTGTGTCTTACCCTTGGAAATTGAGTTACCCACTATGAGGTTTGCTCTAAATCATTTATTGAGTGAGACAAAAACATTGCAATAAAGGTTTACTTCTCTGTGCATCTTGATGAAATACGATTGCATAGTTTATTACATTAAATAGTAGAAAAGAAGAGGGTGAAAGCACTCCATGACCTTCGTGCTAAAAGATATAAATCTGTGAAGGGGCAATTGTTTGGTGCTATATTCACGAGTTACTCCCTGGCAAGTTAGAACCCAAATGGGATGGCCCTTATAAGATTGTTCGGATAGGAAACAATGGCTCTATAGCATTTTTAACAGATTTGCAAGTGGTAGAGTTTAAAAATAAAGTGAAATTTAATCAATTGAAGCCCACTATTTGTAAGGGTTGACGTTGGACTTGGTGCCTTTGTAGGTCTTCCAGAATCTAGCTTAAACCTGTAGTGGGTACCAAGATAATTGGATGGGCAGAATCATTTCGTATCTTGAACATTGGTATTTAGAGTAGCATTACCACCAAGGTCGAGTTATATAGTGGAGTAAATATTATCATATCACTGAGGGGGAAGACAACAGATCTTTTACTTGTGATATTAAGATCTACTACTACCATTATCATAGGATTCTTGTTAGCATCCCTATTGAGTTTGGTGAGGAAGGAGGGATTATACGTGTTACACATCCTCTCTCTTGGGTCGACTTTGACAATCATAAGTATGAGAGTAAGTTGATTGATATGGCATGGCTTGTCAATGAAGAATAGGTCTATACTTTGTATTTTAACGGAGCTTCTTGAGGTCCCGCTAAACATGCGAGAATAGGGGTGGTGTCATTAAAAATCCCTAGCATAGAATTGTTATGAAAACGGGAGTATACTTAGGAAACTCTTTTACTAATAATATGGCAGAATACAAGACCTTAATCATGGGGCTGAATATAGCCTGACATGATACTATCCACCATTATTAGTGAAAGGTGACTCGTAACTAGTGATCAACCAATTGAATGGGACCTATAGTGTAAGGAATCCCACTTTGTAGATGTACCATCGTGCAACCTTAGATGCATTGCAAATTTTTGAGACAGTGATTTGCCAGTTGATTCCTTGATAGTGGAATCACTTTGTAGATTCCCTAGGCAATTAGCAACTAGCTCATCATGACACTTCTTGTGGCCAAGTCCAGGTGATATCCTTCCTTTATGAGTTCTTTCCCTTTATATTGAATGGTTATGTGTATGCGAGAAATTTTCTTCTTTTGGGGACCGACAGTCAAGGCATGAAGTCCCAGGTTAGGTTAGTTGTGTCTAGGGAGGTTTGAGCAATCATTTGCCTCCTGTAAAGACATTGTCAAGCACTCTAAGAACTATTTTAGAAGGTAGTCCTAGTGACCTTGTTCTACTAGCCTACCAGGCAGCTGTCTCTAGGAGTTTTTATTAGTTGTGAGGTAGATAGAGAAGCTTGCCAAATAAATAAAAAGAATAGATAATGAATATATTTGGAAAAACTCAAAATACAGAGAAGGGGTTCTAACCCCTGAACAAAAGAAAAAGAAATGAAACAAAAGAAAAATCAAAGATTAGATAATCATCACCTTGTGGCAAAGGCCTGGTAGGTTTTTTGGGGATGCATTAGCTAGCCTAACAAAATAAATAAGGATACTTGGAGTGAAATTAAAAACGAGAGGAAGGAAAAAGGATTTCGTGTCACCTTGCGAGGGTTTGGTAGGTTCTTGGGTACTAAGTCAGGACGACCTGAGGATGATGCCCTATTCTCCTTGGGTCAGTACACTCAACTCCCTCCATTTTACATGCCCGATTATCAAGTCTTCAAGTATATAAAACACAATGAATCAAAAGTAGTTGGAAATGAAAGATCAGGCTACAGAAGTCCTTGGCTAGTAGGATTTCTTAGTCCAGCTGTCCTAGGATAGGTAGGTTTAGACCACCACTTAGGATGACTTCTTTGATAGTTCTTTATAGCATGTCTGTGTTGGGGTAATTGATTAGCAATTAGCACTGGATATCTATCATGTATACTTGGCCTATCCCTTATGGATATTCATGTCTTGATTTGGTCAAGGGGTAGGGTGAGAGCCGTGTTTGTGTTTTGTTGTGTATTCTTCTTTGAAGCAGCTTGATGCTCTTTATAGGTTCTTTATGTGCAAATCAGTTCATGGATTCAACAAGTTGAGTCACCCTATCCCATGGTTTCCAATGAGAGCGGAATTTAAACACTGAGAAAATGCCACATAAGTGCCTTAGAGCTAGTGTTAGGCCCAATTTTGGTCCCCACACATACTAAAAAGCTTTGTCATGTCAGAAAGAGGTCTCTAGAAGGCCTAATATGAATATTATGTGATGAATTACATTCAAAGTTAAGTGCTACTTTGTATTCATTTGGTTCTTTGATAGTTTCTATGAAGAATGTGAAGAATATGTTGAGTTTTTGTTAAGATAAATCAATAGGAGACTCACTATATGATGCTGTGAAGATTGGTTGTTCTTGGTATTTTTTTTCTTCTTGTTGGCTGATTAAAGTATAAAGAACATGCTTGTTGGTGAGACAAGATAGATTTTCTTGTGGTTTATTAAAGTATGGAGAACATGTTTTTTTGTGAGACAAGATAGATTTTCTTACAGTAGTTTTCCGATGTTCTTGATATATCTCTTGAGCTCCATATTTTTGGTGTGTAGTCAAGGAATATTGCCATCATCAAGCACAAAAAAAAAGGCTAAAGATGGAAATAGTAGTGGCACTATTGAAGAACTAGATAACTTCATTCCCAAAGTCATATTCTATGAAAATTGCATTCCTCAATGGTGGAAATATGTCACTGTCTTGATAGGGTTCTATGTGACAGACTGATCCCACTATCTTCTAAAGCTATAGAAAGTTGTATCACCATAGTCAATAGTTTTTCACAAAACTGAAGAGCAAAACAGACCAAATGACTAGTAATGAAATATTTGGCCTTCATTGAAGAATTTCTAGATGTCATCACATGGGAGATTGTGAAGAAGCTATAGGAGTTGTGGTTAGTGGAGGTTCACAAGAATAAGAAGAAAAAGAGATGGGACTTGTTCATGGATGCACAACAATAAGATATGTGAGTCACTTAATATACTAACAACCTTTTGTTTGTTCAATCATCAACCCACTAGAAGCTGCTAGATAGAGTGTTCTTCACAAATTATGTTATTGAAAACCTTTGAAGTTGGTACTATCAGGACAATGGCACTATACCAATCCTCAATAGGATGAATTTTGGTACCTTTAAAACTTGATATCTTTCCCTTTGTAGTGGCATGAAAGTAGAATTTAGAGACATTGAAAAGAAGGAGGTAGAAGAAATGTTGGCAAGAGAGTCCTCTAGAGACCAAAACCCCTTTGATTCCCTTTCCTTGATTACAAAAAAATTGGATGGAACCAACTTTTTAGTGAATGATGCGATCAAGAGTCAAACACTAGAACAAATCTGGAGATACATGAGAAGAGAGAAGAAAAAATGAAATCCGAGAACAAGACAGTGGAATCCCACTAATTGGGATCAGCAAACCAATAGTCCCAACAAGAGCTTTGAATCAAAAAATAAGGAGAACCCCCTACTGCATCAACCCAACCAATCTATGCAGTAATTATAGAGACTCCCCAAAACCCTACTGTGAGTACTTTAGGAGGAGAAAATTCGAAGGACTACTTGTCCAATTTACTTGCAAGAATCAAGAAAGAGTTGATGGGTATGATCACAGAGCAACTGTGCATACATTGAAAAGGATTACTGCTAGCATATCCAATATTGAAGGAGCACGAAGAGATATGATATGATCAAACATATGGTTTGGAAAGTGTCATCAAGTATGACGTCTAGCCATTGAATGTACTTGAAAGACAACTATCCCTAGAGCATTCTATTCTTATTCTCTAAGAAAGAATCATATAAAGGACATTTTCTCTTTGAAGGAGATGCATAACATAAGAAAGAAAGATGAGAAAGCAAGGTTCAACTTGCTAGAATCCAAGATGACAACCCAAGTTATCAACCGAAAGCCTAGTGATTTTGGTCTTAATTTTAGTCCAGGGAGGTTCCCTACCCAAAGTTAGAGGGGAATACAATTTGGTAGTGGATAGAGATCAAAAGTAGAATGCTATAAATGTGGAGAGAAGGGTCACATCTCCCCAAATCACCCAAGCCCTTGAAGGTCCATGTATTACAAGCCCCTCTATAGCACAAAGGAGAAGGCCACATTGCTAAAGATTATCCCAGTCTATCAATCAAGGCTAACGCCATAAACAACCAATAGAAGAATCAAGAGCCTACCTTCAATATGGTAGAATTTGAGGAAGTTGTAGTTATGCATGCCAAGAAAAGAGAGCCAACAATTCCAAAAGAGAATGTTCCACCTACAAAAGTTGTCAAGTTCAAGCTCCCAACAATGCCATAGAGTAGTACAGTACAAGATAGTATAGTGAAAAATAGTCAAGTGCTATAGAAGGATACAAAGATAGTCCAAGATGTAGAATCAGAGTTCCAGGAAATAGAAGAGATGGATGTATCTCCAATAATAGACAAAGTGGTGATGTAGCCCTTGCTTGAAAAAAGAGGAAACATCAAAGTGGACATTGCCCCATTCCTTAGCCGATTGGAGAAGCCCGTGGATCCCATCAAAGAGTATGATTTGGTGAAGGACTTGGATATATTTTTCCCTAATTTGAATTTCTTACTATAATTGTTGATGTTTTCTTCTAGTTGTAAAAATAGATTCAAAAGCATTGTCATGCAAAGACATGGCCTAAGAATTAACAACCCTGCAACTATTACCAGAAACAATGATGGAGATAGAAAACCTCCATGGCTTAACATCTTTGGCACAAAAAAAATCTATTCTAAAAAACAATGAATTATGGATTGTGTCTATGGGACTTAGACAAAGATATTCATGTGCTTTGGATATGAGTCTTGGTGTGTAAATGAATACATTGTTGCTATTGTTTTTAAATATTTCTTGATCTTGTCTTTATGTTTGTATCTAAATTATGTGAACCAAGCCTTGTATTAACAAGCTAATGAAATAAGTTTTTATAATATCAAATTAAATATGATGTCATAAAAGGGAAGTAGGAGGGTGGTTAGTCTCATTGAGAAGAGATTTTCCTTCAAAAGCATTAAACATATGAGGTTTTAGGAAAGAGCTTGAAGATGACTATCCTAGGGAATATTATAGAGTTTGACCTCATGCCATTACAGGGAGCCAAGAGGGTTAATACACTATCTCTCCCTCATTTCTCACCCTCTTTAAACCAAGTGCATTGCCTTGATTTGGGTTGACTTGTACAAGAAATTGCTCGTGACCCATGCAAGATAAATCATTAGGTATTCATATCATTATTCTTGAACCTAATGTCCATGTTGATCTTCATGGGGATTAGGCAAACCTTCCTCTACAAGGTAGACTCAAACAATTCTAGGTAGCAAAGTCTATGATATTCTAAGAGAGTTCTAGATGACATTGCATATGTCTTCCTTGATGGGCTATCAAAACATGCCATCAAGGGAGCATTTGATAGGCACATTATGAAATTATGGTTGACCCCATGATGTAAGAGACTAGCCACCAAATGGTCAGAGAAGTTAGAGGATTTCTTAGTCTTACAAGTTGGTACCACATATTCAAACAAGGACTATGCCCTAATTGTGGTCTCTCTTATTGAATTTCTCAGGAGAAGCAAACCCAAATTATTTGGATAAGAATGAAACTGATGATATTTGACAAGTTAAAAGAGTGTTTAACCATGGCACCTATCCTAAAGCTACCAAATTTGTCCAAGGAGTTTGAGGTTATCATTGACATGAGTGCATTAGCCCTACATTAGCCTTAGGATGTGTCCTTATTCAAGGGGGATATCACATCATTTACTCATCTTGCAAACTAAAATCCTATGAATGAAACTATGCCACTCATGATCTTAAACTTCTCACAATCATTCATGCCTTTAAGCTTTGATGTTGCAATTTAGTAGGCAAGAAATTTACCTTGGTCACATATCATGCTCATTAGTTTTGGTTGAATGACCTTGAATTATGTCAAAGGGTGTATTGGTTTGAATTTTGATTATAATGCCATGTTGTATTTTCCTTTCCATTGAGTTGACTCATCATCTTGCCTTCATGGAAGGCAATGTTGACATGTGCAAATGGAGGTGTTGAGTCTTGTTAAAATGCTCAAGATGCCTAATAGTAGTGATATTGGAGCTTGGGGTTCAAGTAGCTTAGGCTAAGATCTATCATTGATATGTGCTTCTTGTGACCAACTCATGGGCTAGTTTAGCTCTCTTCTTCATTTGTCCTCTCTAGAATTACTCAATGAGTATCCCCATGACAAATTATTAAGAAAATAGGTCATTTAGAAAAGGGTCGACATTGGGAAGTTTGTATCCCAAAAGGCAAAGTTGTGTTGCCCAATGGACTAATGAACCTTCATCTATAGAAAACAAAACTCGCCTAAGCGGTGGTTGATTGCCTTAGGTAGTATATATACACTCCAAAGGATGAAGGGTATCCAAGGTAGTGCTGGGGATGGCATTACGTCGCATTCCCATCCGGCTGCTAGAGGGCACAATTGTTAGGAGAGGGGTTGAATGTCAAAATCTCTCTTTTTCTTCACAAAAGGCAGAGGGGATAGAATACGTTTGATAGAAAGAGAGGGGGGAGCTTTGTTTTTGTGTTAATATCTATAGTGTGTATTATTGGATCAAGGATACATCAAACCAAGAAATTTTCCATAGGGATCCTTGGTCCTATTTTAGAAAACAAAATATGAAATGATGAAAGCATAGTAAGGTGGTACCAATATAGGTTGTTCAAGACATGATTAGAATAAGGTGATACTAGTTGTAGATAGGTTCATAGTTAGAAGGATAAAGAATAAAGCTTTGGCCCCTTGGGAAATTTATGCCTTTTTTAAAAAAACGTGTGTGAGTCTACTTATTAGCGATTCTCTTTGTAACTATTTAGTAGAGGCCCAATAATAATGACTTCAAATTGCTCTCTCTCTCTCTCTCTCTCTCTCTCTCTCATTTTGTCTTGCCTACATGTCCCTCTCTCTCTTTTGCATGCTTGATTGGAAAGACAACTAGAAATACCCTTCTCTCTCTATGATCAGTGATGCCTAAAAATCAATAGAAAGAGGGAGTTCAGATTAGTCTTGTCAGGGAGTGCATCATCTTGGCCAACTGGAAGAATCCTTCTCTCTCTATGATTAGTGATACCAAAAATCCAACAAAAAGAGGGAGTTCATCTTGAGCCTTGTGAAGAGTGCATCATCTTGACACAAAGTTGATGAATTCAAAGGGCTCTATCGGCACATATGTATTTGTCAATGCTCATCAAGAGGCACTACTCATGGGAAAGCAAGGTTGTAGGAATCCCCATCAAAGCATTCTTGCACAAGACAATATGAAGTGCATTAGCTTGGCATAGAGCATATGTATTCAAGGGATGCACTTGGCACATATGCAATGTCGATGCTCATCAAAAGGCACTAATTACAATAGAGCAAGGGAATCACCACAAGTGTCACATCATGTTTTGATAAGAAAATGTGAAGCCAAGAGAAAAAGAGAATACGACCAAAACGTACAAGAGAGAAGACTCTAGCAGGTTACAAGTGGTTGAAAATGTGACCAATTTCTTTGTTAAAGAGACTTCTGGTATGGATGAAGTAACAGTGAAGGATCTTTTTAGCCACTTTGGCCTTTTTCAAACATTAGTCAAAAAATTCACACATTGGCTACATGGATCAAAGGCCAAAGCAAATGAGGTGCTTGTTTCAAGAATATGACGTACATTGAACTCAATAAAGCAACCCAAGCATTCAAGTGAACTATTTGTCAAAAGATCGAGCATGCTAACACTGATGAATGCATCCTCAAATGATACCATAAGGCGTGCTTTAAATGCTCAAGCATCATCCCAAGCTTTAAATGAACATTCCACAAATCTTAATGGAATAAGAACAAGGTGGACTACCATGGATGACATAGATACTCTTTAGGATGTATGCAAAGAAAAGGAAAAAAAGCATAATCACCAATGAAGTAAAGGAGTTAGTTTTTTGATATTGGGCTACAAACACATAAGTCTTTCCAAAAAAATAAGGATATATGCAAAGCGCATAATCACTAATGAAGTAAAGGAGTTAGTTTTCCAATATTGGGTTGCAAACACACGTGTCTCTCCAAACAAGAAGGATGTATACAAAAAGCACATTGAAAAAAAATCACGCATAAAACATCTAGTTCACCATCTTGAGATGTCTCAAGTAAGACTTGACTATATTATTGATTGAAATTTCCAAGTCATTTCTAATTGGTTGGCTATATTTTATTATGTCTGCAAACTATAGTAGCCATGATCTCCATAAGCATCATCTTCACTTCTTGAACTTAAAAAATATGATGATTTATTAGTAGTTAATAGAATGCATGTATTCATGTTTGGGGATTAAGAAGCATACATGAACTATCATGCTTACAAGAATCCACATGCTTGTTTTGTATTGGCTGTCCAAAACAGTACATTCAAACACTACTTGGAAAATTAGAATAACATTTGGTCTTTCTATCCAATAAAATCAAGTAATATCTATTATGTACTCACTAGGTAGGTGGATGATACATAACTAATGTTTTATTTCATAACATCCGTTGACTCCTAGGGTCGAAAGTACTTAGGCCCCTACCTACTTGTCTTGTAGCTTGGTGATTCCTAGACCACAAACTATATTGGCTTTGTTGAAAAATGTGCAATCACATCCACCATAACCTCTTTGTTTGGAACAAACAAGGCAGAGAAACAGATTGCAAATAAAGCCTTAGACTACGTCATGTATGCATGGTTTACTAAAACCACGGTTGTTGAATACCATGGTCCCTTTCCACCTATCTCCACCTACCAATACCACCAACTGTAAGCCTATAAAAGGCACTCATCCCCACACTCATTCTATCAGTCATGATCAATTAGTTGTACTTGCATTATTTGCTCATCAGTGATCCTCCATATCATGCATTCTCAATATTTTAACATGGTATCAGAACATGTTTTAAGTTAATGAGTCGTCAGGCCACTAATTGAGTCATTCCAGTTTGAATTTCTGGCTCCCTCCACCTTTCCATGAATCTCTCACCTACCTCCATAGCTACCTACCTTTAGTGGAGGGCTTGAATCTCTCAAACCGGGCCATTTCAGCTCGTGCTTTCTTCTACGGGATTCTTCCTTTACTCTAGGCACTCCTCCCTATCACTTCAAAGCCCAACATTGCTGCCTCTCTACTCTAGCATTGCGCTTGCAACAACTCATTGTCGAGATTTCCCCTTTTGCTATTCGTGCATTTCATTCCGCTTGTACAAATCATGATGCTAGTGAGCATCATAGGGTTTTGATAGACTATCTCTTAAGCTTCATTTCTATCAAGAAAGTTTTGGAAATGATCAAGTATTCAATTCACAAGAGCTCGAAAACTAGGTTGCCCCCAGAAACCCTAATGCAGACTCCATAGCCATCAACCTCAAAGCTCAATTTTTTCTTCATTTTCCTACTTCCTTCGACTCACTAATGTCACTGACCCTCTGATCTACTACAACACTGATTTACCAACTATGTTACCACTTTGAATTAGCAAGAAAAAGATTCAACATCAAAAGCCAACTACATTGTATCTCTTAATACTAGTGTTGATTAACACTAATCCTCTTGTGTCCTTTGACACACTCAAATTCAACACTTCTACTAGGCTATTCTTAGTTTTTTTTGCAATTCCAATATCAAATCAAGGAGGGAAAGACTCAAACTTGCAAGATCTTGAAGATTCCAACTTCAAGGGCATCATAGTCACCAAATCACCTAGTATCACTTGATACTAATCACCTAGTGCTTCTTAGCACTTGTGCTCAAGTGAAATTTGAATTGTTTGGAGGTGATTTGCTCTTGATCTTGCAATCTCAAAATGGGCAAGGACTCACCAACATCCCGATTCAATGGTGTTGGATTCCACATATGGCAAACTAGGATAAAACTGATCCTAATGAAGAAAGGCTTGTGGTCAATCACAAGTGGTCAAGAGAAGAAAACAAGGGAAGCTGCACTTTCAGTTGTGTGGGATAAAAACGATGATAAGTCTCAAGCTATTATCAAGCTCAAACTTGATGACAGCTACATTCATCATGTTGATGATTGTGAAACCTCTTATGCAACATGGGATTGATTAGAAACCCTATCTGGAGCTCATTCGAAATCCTCAAAATATGGTTTACTAATTGAATTTTTTAGGCTTGACATGCAAAGTAATACCTCACTTGCAACTCATTTGAATTATATGGAAAGCTTGTTGACACATCTTGCAGGAATCAACTTGAAAATGGATGAAGACATTTGTGTTGGAGTGCTTCTCAAAAGTCTTCCCCGTGAGTTTGATAATGTGTCTACCGCATTAATCAACATGCCAAAGCAAAAACTTGTGGACATCAAAGCCTCTCTCCTGGAAGAGAAAAAGAAGATCAAGAACAAGGGAGAAATAAGCATTCAAAAGAGGAGACCAATAACTTCTCTATGTGAAAGGGAAGAAGAGTGTAGTCTGTGACTTTTGTAAGAAATCTGGGCATATTGAGAAACTTTGCTATACTAAGAAAAAGTCTCAAAGAGAATAACTTGCTACAGTCAAAGAAGATGAAGACAACATTGAAGAAGAAGGAGAAGAAGAATCCCAACAACAAAAGGATAGGACTCACCAGTCCCTCTTTTGTAGCTCATTTTCTTATAGAATTTTTTAAAGTTTAACATGTGGACTTGCCTAATGTTCCCACCATAAGCTCCTAAACTCCTCATGTAACCTTTACACACTACAACCTCTACACACTTAGTGAGGCCTTATAACAGCCTCTAGCTTTGTATGGTTGTTTTTTGTTTCTTCCATGTCTACACTTAGCAAGGTTCTACTCATGACAACCTTTGTATACTCAGTGTCTTTTCCAGTTGTGATTGAGGAGGGGTGTTGAGAAATGTGCAATCACGTCCACCATAGCCTCTTTGTTTGGAACAAACAAGGCAAAGAAATAGACTGCAAATAAAGCCTTAGACTAGGTCATGTATGCACGGTTTATTAAAACCACGGTTGTTGAATACCATGGTCCCTTTCCACCTATCTCCATCTACCAATACCACCTACTGTAAGCCTATAAAAGACACTCATCCCCACACTCATTCCATCAGTCATTATCAATCAGTTGTACTTGCATTATGCTAGGATAATATTAGTTTTTCTTCTTTGTCAATGCTTTTGCCTCGTTATGATTGTCTATTTGCTCATCAATGATCCTCCATAGCATGCATTCTCAATATTTTAACACACTTGTGTTTCACCAACCTACATGGATGAGAATTTACTAGGTAGCATGCACCACAACCAAATCACTAAGTGACTACCTAGTTATATGGTAGATTTTTAGGTGATGAATAAGCTAATTAGCTACTATTTTAGTTAAGGAACTACCTAGGAATTCAAATTAAAGCTAGAATTTTTGGCTCATATTTGCAAATAAGGAAGAATAAGGTCTAAACTTTGGTTTTCCTACTGTGTGTCTAGGGTGGGACAAAAGAGAGGTAACCCTCTCTCATCACTATTAAGGACCCCAAAGACTTGTGACCAATTCAAGGAACTTTGTCCATCTCTCGGGGATTTGGAGCGTGTGTAGGGAGCCTTTCATACAACTTTATCCCTCACATAGGTATCGCAAGCGGAGTATTGAAGATTTTGAAGACTTGAGCTAAAGAGTAGAAAAATAGGGTCTTTGATTAGCCTACAAAGATTATAGGTCATTTTTTATTTTCACACTTAAGGTTAAAAAAGCCAACATAGCTTATTTTGGAGTGATTTCCATCCATTTATAGGTGTTTTAGGCTATTACAAGGCATACATACATATGCACATTATATATCATTGTAGTGAAACAAGATACTAGAGCTTATTTTGGGGGTGATTTTCATCCATTTATAGGTGTGTGCTACAACTTATGTCATACACAGGCTCATTATAGGTTGTTGGTTGGCTGCTTACAATTCCCATAGGTCATAGAAGGGTTGCTATAGGGTTTAGGTAGCTTAATTTGGACTTACGGGTGGTTGGAATACCAAAATAGTGAATTTACAAGGCGTTGAATGAGGATGTTCAACAACAGATTAAGGAATCAAGAGATTCAATGATAGAGCCATATCATGAGGAAGAAGAATCTCAAGAATATGGGCCTTATAGTATCTTAAATACCACTCTATGCAACCACAAGAGTACACATTCAATAAGGCACATGGAGCTTGTTTCAAAGTTGGAACATGTGGTTGAGCAGATGGTATAGTCTAATGCTCAAACCAAAGAAATGGTATAGTATAATGCTCAACCAAAGAATCAAAGGAGAAAATGGCCCATTCTATGAAAGACTCTTTGGAGAAATTCATTGCTTGTCCAACAAAATTATTGGACAAGCTCATTGCCCAAATCTCACAACTTGTGCAACACAATTGTAAGATAAGGAAAGTAGGAAAGATTTGAGTTAAAACATCTATTTTAGCCCCCTAATCTTAATTAACATGGGATTATTGGCAAGAAAGGGATAACTCATACCACTTATGAGCTATATGATACATCATTTAGAACAGAAGAGCCAATATTGAGCATTCATGCATCCAATTATTTAGGGGTAAGAAGTCAGCCACCCATAGCTCCAGGTAGATTCCAAACAGTTTATCAAAGGAGTGCTTCAAATAACTCAACTCCCATTGGTAGTTACATGGATATCATCCCAAGCTTCTAATGGGTAGCAAGCCGAACAACATGGTAGATTTCATATGACATATTTTGAACATTTTCCTTGCAAACACTTCAGTGCATGGTAAGCAGGGTTTTCAACTATCACAAAGCAAGCTCTCCCATGTTTGGGTGACACTAAGCTAAATTTGAGTGTCCCTACTACAAGTACTCTCCCTACTACAAGTACTAGTCTTAGAAGATTTGCAAATTTGACAACTACAACAACATTTCTTCATTTGGAAACATGTCCATGAATGACATAACTGGCTAAAAGAATGTCTCAAGAACAAAATTTGGACATGTTGAATGCAATGGAATGTATTTCTATCCTTCAACTTTCATAGAAAATAGGGCCTCAACTTTTGAAAACTCCTTTGTTGTATAAGGACTCTCAATGTTCTTTTTTAAATTGTACAACTAGCTCCACTTGCAAGGAAATGGATGAAAATTTCAATTGAGAAAAATGCAAGTAAAAAGAGTGTAGTGTTCTGAAAAAACATAGACAACACATATTAAATATTAGATACATATCACGTAACAAATATGTTCTATAAGAAATGACAACTTCAAACTAGCTGCTAATTTCAATGACACACCATACTTTGACATCAAATTTGCAATACCATAAATATGCATAATGTTGCTTCTGTAATATGCTTATGCTAGTGATTTCTCAACTTATAACTAGCAAATTCTACCCTTGGCATATATCTAGATGGTTTTGAGTGGAGTAAGGAGATTTCAAACCTCATATTCATTGCTATTTGTATGTGGCCTCACAATCACAGGAAAGGGGGTATAAACAATGCAAGCTTCTACTTTGGAATTAAATATGCTTCCTACTTCTTTCTTTAGCCTTTGACACAATGGTGCAATGTACCTAGGAAGTACATTCCTTGTTAGACCAATGCAAATCTTGACTTAGTGACTATATAGGTGCCACCTAGTTAGTTCTTAATGTGTTTTGGTGAGCTAAGCATTCCTTGACTAACTAGGTCACTGAAATAAGCTTCCTTTGACTAGCTATAGATGCATCATTCCCTCGCTAACCAGGTAGTTTTTGAAACATGGTTCAAGACCTCTGTTTCCCCTAACTACCTACTAACAAAGTATCTCTTGACTAACTATGTAGTTTTTAAAACAAGTACCCTTGACTTGAGAATCTCTTGAGCCTAACTAGTAGTTCCTCAAGAATCCCTTGACTAACTATCTAGTGTCCTTGCTTGACTAATTAGGTAGTGCCTTCATTAAGCATCCCCTAACTAACTAGGTTCCTAAACAAAGCTTCCCTTAATTACAAGCTACTATAAAGAATTCCCTAACTAACCAGGTAGTCCCTTTGACCTAAGCATATCATGACTAGCTACTACAAAGCATCCCTTGATTTTGGTGATTTTTTGGTCATTTTCTACAGTAAACAACAAGCAGTTTTGAACTGTCTACAGTCTTCCAGCCTGCATTATGGCAAGTTCGTCCACTGATCATGCTATTTTCAACATCACTAAGCTTGATGGTATGAATTACTCTTATTGGAAGAGCCAGATTTGGCAGGTGTTGGTGCAGAAATAGCAAATCAAACCTTTGAGGTTAAGCGGGCATCCACCTGCAACTATGCCAGATGAGGAATGGCTTGAGCTTGATGAGTTATGCAAGTCCACTATTGTATTGTCTCTCACAGAACAGGTTCACTATAATGCCTTTGAGGAAGAACAGAGTGCATGGCAGTTGTGGGAAAATATAAAAAATCTCTATGACAAGAAAAGTCTAGCGAGTCAGATGTATTGGCTGAAGCAGCTTATGGATCTGCGCATGAAGGAGAATGTGACTATGTCTGCTCACTTGAGCTAGTTCCATGCTATACTCAAGAACTTGACTTCACATGACATCACTTTTGCAGAGGATGTCACTCCTCTTTTCTTGCTTGGTACTCTTAATGAGTCATGGGATGTATTCCGCACTGCATTATATGCCTCTACTGCTACCTTGAAATTATCTGATGTTGAGAGTGATCTTTTGCAGGAAGAGGTTAACCGTAAGAATTTGGATGCCTCTCATGTGTCTCATGCTATGACAGTTAGAGGCAGGAATGATGGATATGGAAAGCATGGCAGTGGTAGTGGCCCTGGACGGGATTCTCAGAAATCTTGGTCCAAGTCTTGTGGGAAGTCACGTAGCAAATCCCGTGGCAGGAATGCAGATGTTACTTGTCACCATTGTGGGAAAAAGAGCCATATTTGGCCACAATGCCATGAATTGCGCAATGAAAGGCGCAAAGATAAGGGGAAAGACAAAGTGCAGGATAAGTCTTTTGATCGCAACATAGTACCTGCAAAGTCCAGTGTTAAAATCGAAGAGATCAATGTTATGCAGCCAGAGAATGTTGATGATGATGATTATATCCTAGCAGCTTCTTCTAGTGCTTTGCAGATGACATAGATACACTCTATGTATGCACAGTGTTGGCTCTTGGACTCAGGTGCGTCCTTTCATGTGACACCTTGTCGAGAGTGGTTTCATTCATACCATACTGTTTTGGGTCCTGTGCGCTTGGGTGATGACAGCTCTCTTGATAGTGTGGGAATTGGTGATGTGAGGCTCCAGTTTCCTTCTGGTAGCAGTTTTGTTATGCAGGATGTACATCATGTACCTGCTTTGACATGCAGTCTCATGTCAGCTGGACAGCTTGATGATGCAGGATACCATGTATGTTTTGGAGACTCTGCATGGAAGATCACTCGTGGCAGACTTGTGATTGTGAGAGGTGCCAATGCTGGAAGTCTCTACCCCTTGATTGTATCAGCTTCTTCCCTTGATCATGTTTTGTCTGTGGAATCTATCCCTACCGATCACGATCGCAGGATGCTTTACTCCAGAAATTCGCAGGGCCATTTACAAGTTGTCGACTTTGGTGCAATGGATCTCACAAAAAGAGATTAAGACGTCCTCTATTGAATTCGCGAGGTGGGGAGCAATGGAGACGGTCTATCTCTTTGAGAAATACCTGCCCACCAACATGCTTACGATACAAATCCACCTTCTTGTGCATCTTGTGGACGAAGTGGAGATTGCTGGACCTGTCCATACGCGATGGATGTTCTTCCTGGAGCACTTTATGAAAACCCTGAAATGATTTGTGCGACAACAAGCTCGGCCAGAAGGTAGCATGGCTGAAGGTTGGTTGGTGTTTGAAGCGCTAGTGCATATGTCACAATGGCTACCAACAGTGGAACCAGACAATGAAATGTTATGGTCGTGGAAGGATGATGATAGACTGACTGGAGATGTGGTAGTTGGAAATGGGGTAGAAAAAAGAATGGATGCCTCAATGGAAGAGAAGGTGAATCGCTTTTGTATGTTGCACCATGCCTCCATGGAGACGTGGCTCGCCAAGTACCAGATTGCAAGGCAAGATCGAGAGGAAGCGCGAGCTGAATTCTGATGTACTATGCGTCATCGACCGATTCGATATCCCGAAGGCATGGAGGAGATGCTGCGGTTTATGTCAACGCGATGGTTGTATGAAGCCTTAACCGCAGCATCTCGCGAAGGGACAGAGGTCTCAATGGAGGAGTGGGAATTCTCGAGGGGATGTAGTCCAATGGTGATGAGGGGTTTAGAATCTGTCGTATCTAAATTTTATATGCGACATCTAATTTGAGTGTCTCAATGTATAGTACAAAATATATAGTGCAGCGTGGTCGCGCGGACAACATTTTTGCATGGAGCGTATTGACAAAATGCGCTCCACAATGGACTATGGTGTCATGGCAAGGTTCGAGCAAGAGAGCCGGCGACGAGCAATAGATCCAAACACGGTTGTGGATGAGATGGAGTATTTTGGGAACTTGCAAAGTATTATTATGGTGGATTACCGTAGCTTCTCCATGATACTATTCAATATGCAGTGGTTCAAAGTGGTACTTGGAGGAGCTGGAGCAACAGTTCGACGAGGTCCATCTGGATTTCTCGAAATAGATTCCATAAAAAAATGGACAAATTTGCGCGACACCTTTGTGTTGCCGGCCCATTCTGAACAAGTGCATGGAGTCATTTTCTTGCTAATTGTATTACGATATGGTTTATGTCACAATGGTTTGAACTCTCTTGTACGAGTTTGTAAATAGGTAATCTTCTATCCAAACCCCCGACAACCTTGATGGTGGTATGTTATACCTTCAACTCCCCGAAGTGCGAGAGTATATGATCAAAGCGATGTTCCGAGCATAGATGAAGATAATATGCAAATAGAGAGGTCAATATTGCAAGGGGTGGAGGCCGTCGAAAGCTTGGAGCCAGTATCGGCTAACAATGATGGAAATACAGGAGTCCAAGAATTTTTTGAGAATGAGGCGGACTCATTCTTTTGTGGTGAGATGTCTATCGACCTTCCAGTGTATGTGGAGTTGTGTCAGGAGATTAACATGGGACCATAGGATACTTCATACTTGGAGCATCCGCTTACTCAGTCCATTGACCAATCTCTTATAAAGGTACATAAGATATACATTTTAAGTGAGATTTTTTTAAAATGATATATATTACTGTGCTTTGTATGATTTAAATTGATTATTCTAACATGATTTTTTATTTGTGCAGACGACATTTTCAGGATGAGTCGAGGGATGAGCGATGAGGAGTTACATGACATCTTCGCACGCATGTCTCCAGACCAGATCGCCAAATTCAGAGAGATGGCAGACCAAGAGCTGTCTCGTTCTTCGTCAGGGCGCTCTGCTAGATCTGCTTCAGCGCGATCGGATGCTTCGGCTTTGAGCAGACGATCTCGACGCTCACGACTAGGGCTAGAGGGAGGGAGTGCATTGGGATCAGGGGGATGCTGCTGTGGAGACACGGATGTGGTGTCTCCATCTCATCGTTTAGCTGGAGCTGCATCACCTCCAGGATTTGTCACACCTGTGGGGACGTCTACTCCAGTTACTCCGGCTTTTGTGTAGCCGTCAGTAGGTGGCACCCCTTTGGGTGGCACCCATTTGGGTGCCACTCCGAGAGAGATTACCCCCGTCGATACACCGGAGGTAGAGGGATCTCCTGGATATGCCCAGGAGCGTGGATGCAGATGGGAGAGGACCCATCTTAGGCAAACTCCTAGGGGTTATGGATATCTGGTCGATAGTAGGTCAGGAGCCATCATCATGAATGATGAGGGGAGGAGGGTGATGGCTGGCATGAGAGAGTTGTGCCAACAAGTTTTTCGGCACAACGTCTTGGATCATTGGAAGAACATACCAGAGGGGAGCAAGGACTACATAGTAGCATCCTTGCACGAGGAGTTTCCGGTGCCAGCCGTTGTAGATATAGGCCAATACCAACGTTTTAAACGTCGATATTGGCCTATATCTTGTATTTTCATCGCTTTAAATGTCGGTATAAGGCCTATATCTTGTAGTGAATGAGACCAAGATACTTTATCTTGTTTTTAAAGAAGTCCCATTTGCTCCACTTTGCATAAAGCTTATTTTTTTTACTAGCTTTTGAGAATGATTTGGAGGTGGTTCGGATGGTCTTCTTCTTCTTCTTTGGAATAGGTTAGTATGCCATCAAAAAATACAAGGATAAATTTGTCGAGGTATAGTTTGAAAATGTCTTGAACTAATCTAATTAAGAGTAGCTTGTGCATCAGTCAAACCAAAGAACATTATAGTAAATTCAAAGTGATCGTATCTCATCCTAAAAGTTGTCTTCGATATGTGCATCAGTCAAACCAAAGAACATTATAGTAAATTCAAAGTGATCGTATCTCATCCTAAAAGTTGTCTTCGATATATTTTCTTCTTTAAATCAAACTTGATAATAGCTTGATCTTATATCATTTTTTTATTAAAAAATCTCCTTGAGAAATTCTTAGAATGGGATAATAATTGTTTATGGTTACTTGATTCAATGCATGATAACGAATGCAAAGACTTAGAGTCCCATCCTTTTTCTTTTAAAAAAGCATGAGGGCATATTAAAATGTATGGTGCTAGAGGTTGTGCCACAAGCACACGTAAGGAACTATATACCATAAGAAAAGAAGAAAGAGTGTGTTTAAGCTAGAAACTATAAAACAATGTAGTTGAAACCTTTAAATCAATCAAGTCTTATTCATGATATCATGGTCTCATTCTTGTTCTTTTACTTCCCCCATACTCTACTCTTATCCTTCTTGCTCTATCATGTTTTGTAATGTGCTACTAGAGCCTCTTTTCTTAAGGCTATGAGATAGAGAGGCATCCATTGTTGTGCATGAGGTGAAGAAGCTCAAGACAAGATGATGTTGCTCAAGGAGTCCAAGGCTCCAAATTAAAGCTTACAAGGGTGTGGAATCAAGGAAGATATTGAGATACATCTTCTTCATTTATTCATTGCCATTTGGATTGGTTTAGAAGGTTTATATTATCAAGAAGAAGAGGCCCAAAGGTTGTAGCCATTAAAGGGGCTAGTTTAAGCTCCATTCAATTGAGGGTTCTTATTGCCCCATTACTTGCATAAAAAAGGGGATGCTCAAAGGTCTTGCTCAAGAGGGCAACTTGTGCAATAAGTAGGAGGCCCACTTAAGCTGAGGCTTAGCTTGAAGAAGTTGGGGGCCTACTTTTAGAAGGAACATAGAAGAGTTCAAGAATAAAAATAACACTAGCTACTGGTAACATAGAGCCTTGACTCCACAAATGGCATCATCTGATCCAAGAGGACATCAAAGCTAATGTCGCCAATTCATGTCATTGTCTTGGAGTGATGAGTGCCATTTGAAAATAGATACCCTCCTGCCCCATTTTTTACTTTATTATCTTCTTTCTCTTAACTCTTCCTTCTAAGTTAAAAACCCCATCCAATTTTAATCCCTTTAACACTTCCTCCTATGAACTAGTTCAAAAATAAACCTTGTGAGAGCTGAATTTTAGAGCCAAATTTAAAGCGCAAAAGTGGCATGATAATCGTGAAAGAGGCATTTTTGGAAAAAAAATGTGTCGATAATGGATTAAGGAGCTAGAGTTTCTTAGATGCATTTCGATATGGGGAATCCAATGCAAGTGTTTGTTCATCAATCGGAGTCCATTTGACCCCCCATTTAATGGCTGCAAGGTTTGGCGTTATGAAGCAGCCTATAAAGTTTATAGAGTAAGCAGTCTTTTATTAAATTTTATGATAAATATTTCATTCTTATTATGGAAAATGATTGAAAATAGTTGAATATGCTTGAATATGTCTAAACTTATAGAATAATCAATCATTTCTAGCAATTCATGTAATAGAAATCAAAATCGCAAAATCCACAATACATGATTTAGTAAAAAAAGATAGTTTCATGGGTTTTTATGGTTAAGAAAAAGTCAATAATTAATATTAAAGTAAATGATAAATATCATAAGAATATATTTTTTAATGGAAATGTTTAGTTTTCATATGTAAAAATTTATTATAAATTAGGTATACATGTGAGGATGTATGGTGAAGGTAGGGCATGGGGATTTGCCTCAAACTACCTCCATCTTTATGTGAAAGTATGTGTTTGCTGCTTTGATACATTAAAAAAGTTGATATGAAACACCCTTTTAAATTGGCTCATGATTGTAAAACCTAAACAATAGGGGGAAAGAGGTTGTGGAAAGTTAAGTATCAATTAAATTCTACTTTTAATGCATATCATGACATTTAGAACTCACTTGATTTAAGTTTAAAGGGACAATAATACAGATTCGATATTGTTTTTAAGCAACGCAACAATACATTGAAACGAAAATCACTGAAAGAATATTTTACACATGACACATTAGCTGATTTGTGGTTGATTTGTTTGAGCACTATATGGCATTACACCTTGCATTTGCATTCCTACACATAATATCAAGAAAGAGGAAGTTTCCTGGATGCATTGCAATTGGTTGCTAAAACTATTGACCAATCATGAGAGTGTGAGGATCCGTGAGTTGTAGAATAGTACGATTTTCTTTAGAGGTGAGGAAAAAAAATATTTCCTAGAATGTGTAGCTTGGAAAAAAGAGTGTACAATGCTATGCTTCTATTCTATGTTTGGGATGGCACATCATGGAGCCAATCCCTAGGGTGTAGGAGAGCTATAGGACCCATAACAATTGGCTAAGGGGTGCTCCATATGTATGTAAATCAAGGTGTTAGTCACCTATATATCTGGGATACTTCCTCTATTGGAGTTGGGAGGTGGCAAAATCTTTGGACTAAAAATCGATACAAATGCATGATTTAGCTAGATTAGTATATGGCCTCCAAAGGCTCCTAGCCGCAAGACTGTGAGGGTGGTTTTGTGAGCATAGCAACCTGGTTAAAGCCCTAGAGCTAGTGTTAGGCCCATTTTTTGTCTCAAAAGATGGTGCATTTGTCAGGAGCCATTGATAAGTGGTGATTTCCAAATCTTGGTTAATAGGGACCGGTTGTTCAATATATGCCAGAGAGCATTGAAATAGATTCATTATTTCCTAATAGACACTATCAACAAGTCGAGGTCCAACATCAAGAAAGAGAAAAAATGACTAGATTGTGAGTTGAGATCCTTAGGATATATGCTCCTAAGCATAGTAGTCTGATATCCTTGAAAAAAAGAGGCCAGCCCGTTAGGAAAAGGGGGAAGCTCTAGCGTGCCTCTTGCCCTGACAAGTCAGTCTACTTCGAGTGGGAGTGTAGCCCCCCCACCCCAGTACATCAAACTTGGTCATCATGATGCTGCAACCTATTGCAATCCCTACATTTACACTAGATTTGCCAGCCCTAGGTTTCCATCTACCCATTTCTAATGGGTTATTATAGGAAGATGTGAAGCTTCACATCAGTGAGTTCTAGAAATTAATGATCAATTTAGGACAAAGGATATCTCGTGATATTTTTCAACGTGACTTTGAAAGGAAGGGTTGCAATGTGGTATCATGGCTTGGAAGTTAGGACCATAACCATGATCGACTTATTCTTTATGGCCTTTCGAAGAGAGATTGCCCCTAATGAGAGAGGTAGTTAATATTGGCTGGATGTTCAGAATCTGACATATCAAGTGCCCCATGAGAATGCTTGAGCATATGCCAACAAACTGAAAGAGGTGTTTTGCAAATTGCAAACCTCTATTCCTATTCTACGTGCTACCCAACTTCAATACTTTTTACATGGATTAGACTTCAATATTCAAGTGTAGTTGAGTGTGTTGCTCTTGTTGTTGATATAGAGACTACTATTACATGAGTAGAGGAGATAGAGTCCTGCTTACAAGTAGCCTACACATCTAGAGTAAACCTAAACTTGAGTCTAGGTCCTGGAAATCTTTTGGCATTGATTAGTGGAAGTGAAGGTGCATCTAGTACACCTATGACCAATTCGAATGGAAGAGAAAGCATAATGTAGAATATGCCCATGCTACCGGCCCCTCTTAATGTCGATATGTCAATCAGTATAGCCAAATGATTCCACTAAATCATGGAAGCCAAATGACAAACTCTAATGTCATGCCAACTATTTCAGCAATTGATTCCTAAGTAAGTGGTTAGGCCAACTAAACGGCAAGCAGATGATTACATTATGAGTCTAGTACGTCAAATGTTCTTAGCAAAGTCAAGGACATGATGAAGCATTACACTAGTATGATAAAAAAATAGTATAGATAAATAGTTGTAGATGTTAATTTATTAAAGAAACAACAAAACTTGATAGGAAATTGATGTCCTAAAGAGGGTGGTCCATCAAGATTTAGTTGTAAGTAGTGTGGTGGTTAGCACTTTCTGAGAAATTGTCCTAATATCAAATGTGACATATGTAGGAAGTCTAGTCAACTAGCTAGTACTTTCTAGAGTAAGATCGGCTCTCTTCAACAAGGGAGTAAGCAACCAAGTCCAATTAATCATCAAGCACAAGGGAATAACCTTCAATAGGATGAGGGACCAAATCAAATATTTGCAAAGAGGAAAATCTATCATAGAAGAGTTGCCTAGTGGTAGTGGTGTTAGCATTATCAAAGTTGTACATGTGAACACCATTGAGACTTCTAATTCATGAGCCATTACAAGAGAATAGAAGGTTAAAGAAGGAGATAGGGATAATGTAAAACCAATTGAGGAAAAACCTAAACAAGATGATAAGGGGACGAAGTCCTTAACCTTGATGTGGAAGCTGGTCCTCTAAAAGCTGCTGATGGCAAAATTGACTCCAATAAGGAGTTGCCAAAGAATAAGGTAAAAGCTAAGAAAGAGGCACCTAAGTTTATTCAGCAAACCAAGAGAAAGAATGTTCTAGCAAGAGAAGAGTACCATTGCTAATTAATATCAATTTGAATTAGCCAATTCTCTTTGCAAGATAAAGCTTGATTTGAATCTCCTGATAGTTGATCAAGTTATCTCCAAGAGTGTGTAAAGAGTTTAATAAGATCCTTCATAGCATTGGGTATATTGTCAAACCCTTGGGAATAGCCCATGTAGGAGATAACTAGTTTGAACATGATAAAAAACATTTTCCAAGGGTGGCAGCATATATTAACGACATACTAGTGGATCATGCCATTGTGGATATGGGATCCTTTATCAACATTATGAGTTTAGAATTGATGGAAAGGCTAGGACTAAAAATTCAAAAGGATGTCTCCACAAATATTTGAATGGTTGATGATAGTTTAAGACAATCGGAAGGTTGCATTATGAAAGTCCACATGAATGTTGCTAATATGGAATGCATTTTGGACTTTAGGGTCATTAGGTTTATAGAGCGGCCAAGCTATCAAGTATTGCCAAAGTCCACGTGGCTATTGCTAATATGGAATGCATTTTGGACTTTAGGGTTATTAGATGTTTATAGAGTAGCCAAGCTATCAAGTATTGTTAGAAAGGCCATGGATTTTGTAATCCGATTGTCAAGTTGATATATCCACTAGTCATCTGATTTTTGCTAGAGGTGCCAGACTACGCATAATAGTGGATGCATATCTTGAATCTCCTCAAAGTGAGAGAGTACCTTTATCCTCAAAAAAATAAGATACATTAGAGGATCCTTCTGGCAATGAGACTTCGTCAAACGATGAATCAAGAGAGGGGTCCACTACAAAAGGTTTCTACCAGGTGAGTTTGAATAAGCTTATAGAAGCTCAAGGTAGAATCAGAGACATGGATGTGATTGACCTAGATCTTGATACTTTGAATGAGCCACAATAGATTAAATTAGGATCTATGCTCTATTTGAGAAAGAGGAAGGACTACATGCCCTTGATCCAAGAATTTCGTGATATTTTTGCCTAGAGCTATGATGAGTGGGAGGGGTATTCTTCCTAGTCTAGCTATGCATATTATTCCCTTAAAGGAGGACAGGCGTCTTATTCGACAAAAATTGAGGTGCATGCCTTTTGAGCTAAGAGACGTACTATTTGAGGAGCTACAAAAATTGCATAAGGCTTACTTGATATTTCTTGTACAACACATGGAGTGGTGTTTGCCAAAATTTATCAAGAAAAAGAAAAATCATCAAATCGAGCTTTGTGTAGATTTTAGGGAGCTCAATAAACAGACAGTCAAATATTATTATCCATTGCCATTCATTGATTAGATTCTAGATCAGTTTAGCGGGTAGGGATATCTATTCATTTATGGGCATCTTTGTCGATTACAACCAAATGGCTATCGCAAAGAAGGATAAGTTGAAAATGACGTTTATAATTCTATTTGACACCTTTGCATATCATGTTATGGCTTTTGGATTACGCAATGTGTTAGGTTCTTAGCAACGTATGGCTAATAAAACTTTCGGTGATATTTTCCTAGAGGAGCTAAAAGTCTTTATTGATGACTTGGGGACAACCACCACAAGGGAGAGACATCTAATTATTCTAAGAAAATGTTTCGAGTGCTATAGGCAGTTGTGCATTGCTCTCAATCCAAGAAAATGCATCTTTGGAGTTCCCTATGGATTGTTGTTGGGCCATGCGGTTAGCTCGACTAGTATTGCGACTGACCCTAAAAAAATCAAGGTTATTGTTGTTATGAGTTCACCATATACTCCTAAAGAAGTGCATGACTTTTAGTTATTGGATATTATTGTTGATTTATTAATGCACTGGCTGAGAGGACATTGCCTTTGAAAAATTTCGTCCTTTAACTATTTGTTTATTTGGAGTGATCTGTGTCAAGTATCCTTTGAGGATGTGAAGAAGGAATTTGCAAAAGCACCAATCCTAAAAGCACCTAAAAGGGGTGAGACATTTTATATATTTTTAATGGCTATGATGTATAGTATCAACTTGATTTTTAGCCTAGATTTGGGAGGACAAGTAGTACCATCTGATTGCTATAGCTATATGCACGTGTAAGAAACTGTATCCCATAAGCAAAGAGATAAGAGTGTGTTCAAGCTAGAAAGATATAAAATAATATACTTGCAACCTTCAAATCAATCAAGTTTTATTCATGCTATCATAGTCTTATTATTATTCTTTTACTTTCCCCCATAATTTACTCTTATCCTTCTTGCTCTACCATCTTTTGTAGGAAGGCATTCCAATGTAAGTTGTTGGGTCAAATAAACACTTACTCCATGAATTGTTCTCTTAACTTGATGGCCTCAATTATAGATATTTTATAGGGTATTTTTGCCATTGATTTCGCTTCTAAGGTTAACTTAATCTCATGATCTACTTCTCGGCTAGGAGATAGTTCCATTTTTCCTAACCTTGGACTAAGGTTCCTCGAGTATTACTGAAAGTAATCGTTTCTCCTCCATATAGCAAATATTTTCCTAATTAGGATCTAACCAATCCATTCCTAGGAGGCAGTTATGAGTTACTAAGAATGGAACGTAAAAGTTTGCCTTTGTGTGTTGTTTTCCTAAGTGTAGTTCTACATTTTTTATAGTTTGGTTTGAATATATTTATTTTCCATTTTCTTAGTTCAACTACAAATTTTCTAGCACATTTGAGGTCTAGTTATGATTTCTTAAAACATTTAGGAGACACAAAGGAACAAGTATGTCAATACCAAAAATGGCCCCAACACTGGCTCTATTGGCTCTAGCTAGGCCCCCAAACACACCAAACAACCCTCATGGCCTTGTGACTAGGAGCCCCTCAATACTACAAAATGGTTTGTCTAACTAATGTGTTGTATACATAAGTTTCAAATTGTAGTCCAATGGTTTGCCCATCCTAACTCAAAGCATAAGGTTCTTCCCATACATATGTGACTACTTCATCTTGATTTACACATACAAAGGGCACCCCAACTAAATGTTGTGGCCCCTACAGCTTTCCTACACCCTAGGGATTGGCCCTAAGATATACCATCTTAATACATAAAGAACAACAAAACATAGTTCTCTCTATTTATTATTTTGATCTAGGAGATTTATTATTTTCTCACATAACATTTCCACAAAAGTAGTCACTCTAACCTATGGCAAAGGAACCTCTTTTTCTCAATATAGGTCAATAATTTGACAGGCAAGTGCTATGCATCTAGGAGTTTTTCTTTGATACCTACTTCATGCATATGAAATGTATCATGCCGTAGCATGCTCAAATACTTTTTTAACTAACTCAACCATGTGATGTGCAAAGACATTCTTTTCATGATTTTTCCTAGTGCACTACAGCTTTGAGAATACGAAACTAGGCTAACCCATGCTTTCACTTCTTTAGATATTCAATGAAACTTAAATGTTGCACTTCAATGCACAATCATTTATTTTTTCATGATAAAAATTTTGGCATTCTAGCCTTCTTCTCACATTGATTCAATATATGGACCATTCTTTACGTTATATGACATTTTTCCAAAGAAACACTTTCTAAACAGACACTTTAGCATGCCAATGTATATAGAATGAAGCTAAACCTCATGCCCTATAGCCCAACATACATCCAAACATGCTTTAGTATTTTTTTCTCTTTTTCCAAATTTCAAAATTATTTTTTCTTAATTCTATGATATTTTAAATTTTTTAAATTATTTTTATCATAAATACTCATTATGTTGTGATTTTTTATCATAGAATAGCAAAGACCAACCATCAACATGCAATATTTCATGCATTTATAACATTTATTGCTATTGTTTCTCTTGTTTATTGTAAAATTGACCTATTTTTCATGTTTTTGAGCCTTTATTAATTAATATCTCATGATAACAAAGGTGATTTTCACATTTTCATTATCATTACCCTCAAATACATCATATTCTACCCTCATATCAATGTTTATGCCATATGAATATAATTTGCATCATTAGACAACAAAAAAATCAAATTTCCAATCAAATAAAGCTTATCGAGATTTCCCCATGCTTCAAGTTCTAATAATTGATTGCATAGCTAGGGAATGGGTTCACAATCGGCCTCTAATCAATGCCAACCTCATTGCCTCTCAACATTAGCATGGTTCCATCTCCATCTAGTTCAAACTACCATATCTCCATTCAATTCAAGCCATGCAACCATATCTCTATTCGGTTGGACAACCATATCTCATCCCAATCTTCTCTTGGTTATTATTGCATGAATGCTCGAGGAGAGAGAAAGACTAGAAATGCA
This sequence comes from Lygodium microphyllum, assembly GCF_053477565.2. Classification (NCBI taxonomy): domain Eukaryota; kingdom Viridiplantae; phylum Streptophyta; class Polypodiopsida; order Schizaeales; family Lygodiaceae; genus Lygodium; species Lygodium microphyllum. The sequence continues at coordinate 138,687,345 of NC_141146.1, forward strand.
CTTTTTGCTCGAGCCACCATTTTTGAAGCTAAGGGTGGCGATTGGGAATGAAAATTTGGAGGAAAAACCTGTTGCGATTGGTTGTATGGGTTGTTCTTTGCCTCTATTGCCCCTCTCACCCCCTTTTGTCCTTCATCCCCCCCCCCCCCCCCCCCCCCCCCCCCCCCCCCTTTCTTTCTTGTTTTTTTTCATTTGAAAAAAAAGCTCCCCTCCCTCATATGAAGATTTTATGGGTAGCGGAGATCTTAAGGGACACACCCCCCCCACTTTAAGTCTCTTTTAGACCTCATCTCTACCTCCTCCACTTGGCACCTAGTTTCTCCCATGTTCGGCACCGATTTGGGGTTTGAAAAAAATTTCCTATTTTTTTGGGACTCCACACTACTTGCACTCATTTCTATTGAACATGGTACTCGAAAAAGTCATTAAAAATCTACAATCGATGTGATATCCTTCTTCAAAAGTGCTTTTAAAACTTGTCTTTCACGATTGCTTAAAATGGTTAGATCTACATCTATCACTTTTGGCTTTAAAATAATAAATATTGGTATACTTTAGGCCTTTTCCTAGCTTGAAGTCCCACTCTCATTGGCAACCATAGGATAGGGTGACTCAGCCCATCAAACCCATGAACGGATCTACACACAAAGAAAACATAGAGTATCAAGCTACTTCAAATAAGATACACAACATTACACAATTCACATCCCTCACCCTATCCCTTGACAAAATCAAGGCATGAATTCAAGGAGGGATATCCTAAGCACAATCTGACAAAGAGATCAAGAGCTAGCTATGAACCGGCTACTCCAATACAGACTAGCTAAAAAACTATTGAAGACGTCATCCAAAGTCGTGGTTTGACTTGCTTATCTGACCTAGGACAATTGGACCAAGAACTCCTACCAACTGAGGACTCCAACAGCCTCGTTCACTTGAATTCATTTTTTTTCCATGTTTACACATTCTTAATTCTTTAGTACTTACTACTCGGATGTGTATAAAGGAGGGAGCTGAGTGTATTGTGACCCAAGGAGAACAAGGCACCAGCCTCAGTCTCGATACCCAAGAACCTACCAAGTGCTTGCAAGGTGACACTAAATCCTTTTTTTGCACTCACTTTTATTTTCACTCCAATCATTCTTATGTTTTTTTGGCTAGAGGTTACCCCTAGAAAGGGCAAGTTATCAACCCCCATTCCCAAGAACCTACCAAGTCTCTACAAGGCAATGAACATCCACTCTTTTTTTTTCCCCCCCTCTCTGTTTTCTTATTTTAGGGGTTTGTACCCCTTTTTAAACACCTTCTATTGTAAGAATTTGGGACATAATAGTGTTTTTATCTTTTATTCAGTAGGCTTCCCTAACTGTCTCACAACTAACATGAGTTCCGAGAACCAACTTTCTAGCAAGCTAGGAGGACAAGGTCACTAGAACTATCTCCAAGATAGAGCTTTATATGATCAACAATGTCTTCATAGGAGGTGAATAATTGCTCAAACCTCCCTAGACATACCTAACTAATCCTAGGACTTCATGCCTTGACTACACATAAAATAGATGCCTTGATTAAATAATACATCCTTCACAATATTTAATCATTAACTTTTGAAACTCATTGATTGTGCCATAATAATGATCAAGTTCGCTCTAGGGGTTTGTGTTGGGGGTTTACACTCCCACTCAAAGTAGATTGACTTTTTGGAGAAAGGGGGATGCTAGAGCTTCCTCCTCCTGCTAACTAATTGACTAGAATACTTGGGTCAGTAAGACCTCTTACTTCTAGCCATATTGGACTATTATGCTTAGGAGAATACCCCCTACGGATCTCTGCTCTTCATCTGGCTTAACAGTTTCTATCAAGGTATATTAGATCTATCTCAATACTCTGTTGCATACACTAATTGACTAGGTCCCTCTTGGCCAAGATTCGAAAACTACCACTTACTAACATCTCTCGGAAAATGCACCACACCTGTGGGACCGAAAATGGGCTCAACACTTGCTCTATTGGGGCTCCTAGACACACCAAATAGCCCTCATGGCCTCATGGCTAGGAGGGCCTGGATACTATGAAATGGTTTATCTAACTAATGCATTTGTAGTCATAAGTTTCAAATTGTAGTCCAATGGTTTGCCCATCCTAACTCGAAGCATAAGGAGCTTCCCATACATAGGTGACTATTTCACCTTAATTTACACATACAAAGGGCGTCTCTCTCTATTTCCTCATAAATGGCACAGTCCTCTTCTTCTTCTTATTTGGTGAGGAAGTAAGCTTTGTCATTGGTTCCTTGTCCCGCCTCCCATCCTTATCCTTGATTGTTGAAGTTTTCCCTTACGATAGGATTACGAGGAGGGTTAGCATTGTTTGTTCAAATGAGACATTGGGCTCTAAAGTGGCCTAGCTAGTTGCATTTAAAGCAAGGAGGTTGGGCCCCTTGATTGATATTTACAAGATGAGGGTTGTTATTGTTGGGTTCATATTTAAGGCCACTATTGACAAGGTTCAAGTGACCACAATTGATTTTTCATCTGAAGGTTGACTCTTGCTCTCTTTGGATAGGGAAATCCATGGTTTGGGAAGAGTGGGATAGCCCAAAAATTTCTTCTAGGAAGGGAATCCATCAAGGTCTAAGCTCACATCCAAACATCCTCAAGGTTAGAGGGTTTCATAGCCTTTAGTTGCCCATTTAGTGGTGGATTTATACCTTGGTAGAAGCAAGCTACTTGTTGTATCATTGTCATTTTTTAGGCATACTTTAAGAGGGTGATAAAATGAGAGTAGTAATCCTCCACCGTTAGGTCTTATTGCCTAAAAATTGAAGAATTTATCTATTTTTGGGATTTGGTACATTAGGGATAGTACCTTCCTCGAATGGCTACCTTAATCTAGTCCGAGGTTTGGAAGGCCTCAGTAACAACCTTATCATGACACCATTGCTTCCACTAGAGATGGGTTTCTCTGATGAGATATAGTCAGCAATCATAGCTTGATTGGCTACGCTTATTCTTCCTAGTTGTAGAAAAGTAGTCTCTATGTTTTGGTATTAGTTTCTATTTTCAATCATTTTGCCTACTTTTTTTAAGGAATTTTTACTTGTTTAATAGAAACTTTTTTTCTTATTGATATGTAAGGATATTGGTAAGGATACTTGAAAGTTTCAATTTAATTTTTATTTGTAATCATTCACATAATAAAAACTCAATTTTTATTATATAAATATGTGTATTGATCAAGCTTGAGAAGGAGCTTTTGATACATTGAGTAAGGTTTGTAATGATGGAACTTGGCAATAGACATTTCCTTAATACATGAGGTTTATCATGAACTTAAGAAGATGGTACTGGTTGGGCTTTTTCACTTTAATCTTCCTAGGTGAGCTATTCTATGAGAGAATATGATGCCAATCACTCGATCATAAATGTACCAATCTCGTACGTGTTTTGATCATATTTATGATGGTTTTTGCTAAAGGTTCCTTGAATAGAAATATCTTTACAAGTTTCAATTTTTCCATCTATCGAATCCTTTTAAGGTTAGATTCGAGAGATGAAAATCTTTCAATATATATGAAGCAATAGATATCATACTACTGAGTCCATCTCCTCTCTACATAATACCTAAGGGGACAATAAAGACTCACCAAGATCTTCATGAAGTCTTCTTGCAAAGTATAATCCAATGACTATAGGGAAGATTGATATATAGTGTGAAAGATTAGGAAATTATGCCACAATTCACCTTGAATCTATATATGAAAATAAATATATATATTTATTTTATTTTGAGACAAAATAACTTAGAGCAAAGAAAGACATACTAATTTTGGTTGATCGGTTACTTATTACAAGAATAAGGGCTTCCAAGTCTTTGGTTTTGAAAAACCAAAAGACTTTGACCAAGTTAAGCTCTTCAAGAATTTGAGCTCTCAGTATATCATTCTCAATGTGCTTGATCTTTTCAACATCCACTAGATAATTTTTGTTACACAATTTTCAACTTCCCTCTTGGATTATTAGGCAATCCAATCAAATGATAGTCTTGAAAGTAATTAAGGCAACATTATGCTTAAATTGGACATTGCTAGATTAGCAAGTTATAGCGTACATTCCTCAAAATATTTCATGACCCAAGATTTGGGATTAAAAGATCCCTTTTAAAAATTCCTAGCTTTAGTCAATTGATTATAGTACTAAATTTTTATTTGATAAATTAATGTCATAATAAAGATGGAGCATATTAAAACTTATGCTCTAATATACGAAGTGAAATTCCCACAAATTCTAAATTAGAGGGAGGGTAGTTTGATAGCCATTTGGGACTCGATCCTAATCACCACAATTCATACTAACTCTGATTATGTGGATTTAGATATCCATTCTCATCCCATGAGAATCAATGTGTAGGTTCTTAGAGACGCAAGTATGGTCTCTACTAGCAATTTAGCATTGAGATAAGATGATCACATTTAAGGAGTTGTCAGAAACTCGAGATGGGTAATCACCGCTCTTGGTTCAATGAGAGTGAGAAATGAGGGGGAGTTGAGTATCAACCCCTCTGCCCATAAGACACAGTCTCACATCAGTCTCCTAAAACGATGCTTAACCAATTCTAGGGTTGACCATTTGAAAAGTCATATTTATTGGCTCTTTTTGAACTTTGGGAAAAGCCACTCAACTAATTGGGTCCATTTGACTAGAACCACAGCCCCCGTCTACTTGCTTCCCATAAATGATATGGCATATTTTAGTGATTTAAACAAGCATATTACTATGTTGTGATGACACACACAAAAAAACTTCCTTTATTAAATATTGCATAGTGTTCATTGGCACACCTTTTAATACGGACACTTAGAAATGCTTTTTAAAAACATAGTTGCTTTGAATAGCAAACCAACCCCAAGATTTGGGTTTTCACCCTTGTCTTATTCATCTCAAGCCTTGCAATGCTTAACCACATTGGGCTTATGTATATTTCATCTCAAGCCTTCCAATGCTTAACCACATTGGGGTTGGTTTGAATAACCAACCCCAAGAATTGGGTTGTCACCCTTGTCTTATTCATCTCAAGCCTTCCAATGAATAAGACAAGGGTTGTCACCCTTGTCTTATTCATCTCAAGCCTTCCAATGCTTAACCACATTGGGCTTGTATATATTTCATTCCCTATCTTAGGATCACGATCAAGATTACAATCTTAGACTAGAGGCCCACTAGTTCTCACCTGCCATAAGGGAGAACCTTCCTATACCAAAGACAAAATGTATCCAAGTGGTGGTCAACCACCTTAGATAGTATATGTACACTCCGAGTAAAGAGTATCCAAGGCAAACCTAAGGATGGCATCATGTCTGATTTCCATTTGACTACTAGAGCCACAAAGGTAATTAGTATAATTTGCCATAGTTCAATGCAACCACAATGAGTCTCTAATTTTCTAACAATCATTTCTCTCAAAGTAAGGATTAACTAAAATTTTCAATAAACAAAAATAATCTAATGTAAATTTTCCTATGGTTTTCAACTCTTCACTATAATTTTAATTCAAAAAACAAGTTTAACTTCGTGCATATGAACATGCTTTAGCATGCCATGTGTATGAACATGCTTTGATATTTTGTCTTCATACATGAGGACACACTTTAGTATTTTGTGTGTATGAATGTGCTTTAATATGATGACAAGGAAGTAAGCTAATCCTTTTCGGAAAGAACTACGAAAGAATAAAATTTTTACATTTTGCATGTTCACCACATATGAAAAAAAAAAACCAACATCATCTATGAAAAATATCATTTTTTGATATATAAACTTCATGCTATGATAATAATTTTTTTAAGTTTATAATCTAGTGTCTTGAAGAAACAAAACTATGTAGAAATTTAATAAGATTTTTAAATTATTTCAATAAATTTTAATTAAAATATATATAATTATTATTTATCTAAATAATTTTTTAAGAAATCTAGCTTACTTTTGCAATCTTAGGTACTTTTGTACTTATCAATCTAATTTATTTATACTATTTTTAAGCATCGTTTGATTATTATGAAATTAACCATAATTTTTACATTAACTTAGCATATTTTTAACTAGGAAGAGATATATTTTTAATGAGTTTGAGAAATAATGCCATGTCATATTGGCATATGTATAAAATATATTGAGTCTTTTATTTTTTTCATCATTCATTATTATTTAATTATAGTCTATTTATCTTACCTCCTTCTCCAAGCTTTCATGGCTTCTCCCACCTCTTTCCTATCTTTCTAGTATTTCTCACTCCTACACTCTTGTCTCTCCTCCCTACTCTTCTTTACAAGTGATATTAAAGAGTACTAGTCTTTGATCCCATTTAGTCACATCCTAACCAAGATTCTCCCATTCAGACACTCAATCCAAGTTACATATGCACAAGTTGTACAACTCTTGAAGGAGAGTACTATAGAGTCCAAATGTTCTATAAGTGAAGAGGATAGCTTAGTTAGAGCTATTTTTAGGACACAATGGCAAGGTTGGAAGCAAGGTAGAAAAGTTAGTAGGTCATCACTAAGATACATGCTATTTTGGAAGGTATTTTGGTTAAAGAAGAGGTCTCATGAGTTAGTCAAGGTTTAAACTCTAGTTATGGTGGACATACTTCCAAGTATGAAGCTAGGTAGGTAGCAAGTTACTAGTTTGATGGTGATGAAGAACTAGCTACCTTGCCAATATTCTAGTTGCCTATACTATTTGGGTAGCTACTCAGTGGTTTTTAGGTTGAAAGCTACTTAGGCTACTAGTTAGGGGATGGCTATGTTAGGGGATGCTTGGTTCAATAATTACTTTATTAGACATGGGATGCTTAGGTTAGGGATTCTTGGTTGAATGCACTACTTAGTCAAGGGATGCTTAGGGAAGGGAATGGGAACTACCTCGAGAGTTAGGGTATGCTAAGCTCATGAATACCTGGTTAGTCAAGGGATGCTTAGTTCAAGAACTACCTTAGTAGTCAGGGGATGCTTGGGTTAGAAATGGGAACTACCTTGTTTGTCAGTGGTGGAAGGTGAAAGGGAGCGACAGATCGAAGGTTGGACCCGAGAGCTATGGCGGGAGAGCAAGAGCAAGAAAGGGAGAGACTAGAAATGGGAACTCCAACAGTCACAATGTGTGACCGGGCCTTCCTTTATTCAAACTATCACTAAAAGAATAAATAATAAAGTGATGGTGATGGGCACCCGCCACTTGCAGTGTGCAGTGGCGGTGAGTGTCAGTGTAGTAATACACGGGCAACTAGGCAGAGGCGCCTTTACCCCAATGTATGAAAGAATCAAACTTGTGATACCATTTCCTAGGTGCCTGCTTATGGCCATGAAGGCTCTTTCTCAACATGCACACTAGGTGTTCTCTACCTTTTTCTTCAAATCCCTTAGGCTGCTACATATAAATCTCATCGTGCAAGTCCCCATATAAGAAAGTCATATTGACATCCATCAAATAAAGGTCTAGATCTAGCTGTTCAAGTACCAAGTGTAGGGTAGTCATCTTGACTATAAGAGAGAAGAACTCATCAAAGTCAACACCATTCTCCTGCTTGAAACCCTTAACAAACAATCTGGCCTTATACACTAGCTTGGGATGTCCAAGGATACTCTTCAACTTGTATATCCACTTGTATGGCAAAGCACGCATTCCATTAGGCAAAGGAACCAAATCCCACATATGATTTTTCTGCAATGAGTCTAATTCATGGAGGGGTCAAACCACTCAAGAAAATCTCTATCTCTAATAGAACATCTCAAGGTAAGCTATAGGGCATGTACATTCTGTCTAACATCATGGTCATGGGCCATTAGAGCATCAACTATAGGCTCTCTAGTTGGCTATACATGAATAGGAGGCTTCTCATGAAATATCACCTGGTGTATCTCTCACCTACTTAGGCTGCTTGTGTATTTTCTCCTATAGAAAACAACATCACAACTTGTGGATAGATAACCTTTCAAGCCTACAGATCCCATAGGTGATAGCCCATCTCACCTACATCCCCACCATAACCAAGAAAGATGCAATTCATCGACTTAGGATCCAACTTATTGCACTTGTCCTTGGGAACATGGTAGAAAGTCAACCTCCCACATAAAGGCGAATCTGCCCCAGTGAGGAGTGAAAAGAAAAAGAAAAAAGACAGTACAACATGTACACATGTACTACAAGATGAGGAAAGATGTCATCTCATCCCACGCCCATCAACCTCCTAAGAAAGGCAAAGCGCTCTGCAGAGAGGCTTTTTGTGAGCAGATCTACAGGATTCTGGTCAGTCAAGATCTTGACAAGATCAATAGACTTGTCCTCAATGACCCCACGTATGAAGTGATACCTCACCTCAATGTGTTTCGTCTTCACATTCTTGGCTAACTAAATAGCACTCATAGAATCCGGATGCAATGTAGGGATAGCATCAATACCAAGGTCAGCAACTAAACGACCCAACCAAATGGCCTCCTTGCAAGCCTCAGTGGCTACAACATACTCAGCCTCTATAGTAGAAAGGGTCGTACATTTATGCACCCTGGACATCCAAGAAACAGCACCTCCATCATAGGTGAATACATAGCCGGAAGTGGACTTCCTACTATCTGCATGTCCTACATAATCATAGTCAGTGTATCCCACGACTCCTGTATCCTGGCTGCCATAGCATATGCACATATCTGCAATGCCCTTCAGGTACCTCATGATACCCTTCACGGCATCCCAATGCTTTTTGCTAGGTGTAGCCATATAGCGTGCCACAACACCAATTGCAAAGGCAATATCTAGACGAGTGGCTATCATGGCATACATAAGACTACCCACTGCGGATGCATAGGGAATCTTGGCCATCTCGGCCCTCTGCTCATCTGTCTGTGGAAAATCAGCCTGTGATACCTTCACATAAGAAGGAAATGGACAGCCAATAGGCTTTACATCCTGCATGCGGAAGCGCTCAAGGATTTTATGAATGTACTCCCTCTGTGACAAGTAGAGGAGTCTTTGATGCTTGTCACATTTAATGTGCATACCAAGTATGTGAGCCGCCTGTCCCAGATTTTTCATCTCAAAGCTCTTCTTGAGCTGAGCCTTAAGAGCATCTAGCTCATCATGAGATTTCCCTGCTATCAGTATATCATCCACATAGAGTACCAAAATCAATAAAGAACCATCATGGGCTTTCTTCTGTAAAGACACGGATCCATAGCACTCCAGTTGTAGCCCTATGACTGCATAAAGGCATCAAACTTATGATACCACTCCCTAGGTGCCTGTTTCAAGCCATAAAGACTTTTCTTCAATTTGCACACTAGGTGCTGCCTACCAAGTTCTGCAAAGCCCTTAGGCTGCTCCATATAAATCTCATCATGCAAGTCCCCATGTAAGAAAGCCGTATTGACATCCATCTGGTATAAATCCAAGTTAAGCTGAGCAGCCAAAGCCAAGACTAAGCGCAGGGTGGTCATCTTAACCATAGGAGAAAAGACCTCATCAAAGTCCACACCATGCTCCTACTTAAAACCCTTTGCTACCAATCTATCCTTGTATGCCGGCTTGGGGTTTCCAGGGTACTTTTTAGCCTGTACATCTACTTACATGGCAAAGCCTTCTTGCCTGTAGGCAATGAAACCAAATCCCAAGTGTCATTCTTATGTAGGGAGTCTATCTCAGACTGCATAGCCCTCTCCCAGGAGTGACTGTCACCCCTGTGCATAGCCTCATCATAGGTGAAAGGCTCTCATGCATCTGTAACCAAGACATAATGCATCGAGGGCTGAAATCTATAAGGTGGACGTCTGTCTCTAGTAGACCGTCTCATGGCAGGCTCTGTTGCCTGCCCAACTGCCTGTCCAACACCTTGACCATGAGTATCTGCTGCAGCCGTAGGCTGTCCAACTGGCTGTGCAGAAGCTCTCGGCTCCTCCTGAAATATGACCCTGCGGATCTCAACAACTCTCTCAAGCTGCATGTGCATTTTGTCTTCATGGAAGACTACATCATGAGTGCAGATGACTTTTCGCACCTGCAGATCCCAAAGACGATGACCCATCTCGCCTGCATCCCCATAACCAAGGAAAATGCATTTGACACTCTTGGGATCCAGCTTACTTCTCTTGTCCCTGGGCACATGGCAAAATTCCTCACATCCAAAGACACGGAGATGCGCATAAGAGGGAGGTTTTCCAGTCCATACCTCCTCTACAACCTGGAAATCCAAACCACTAGAGGGTGATCTATCTATGACATGCACAGCTGTACTAACTGCCTCAGTCCAAAAGCTCTGTGGTAGGCCTGCATGGCTAAGCATACTGCGTACACGCTCTTGGATGGTTCTATTCATCTGCTCAGCCAAACCATTCTAGGGGGGGTGCAGGGGGCGGTCAACTGATGCTCAATACCCCTCTCATCACATAACTTCTCAAAAGCATGTGAGACATACTCACCCCCATTATCTGTCCTTAGGCATTTTAGCCTATACCCAGACTGGTTCTCAACCAATGCAAGCCATCTCTGAAACACAGCCAAGACATCGGATTTCAACTTAATGGGATAAGCCCAAACTTTCCGTGAAAAATCATCTATGAATGTAACAAAATACTTTGCACCACCCATAGACTGACAAGGCATGGGCCCACAGACATCCGAATGTACCAATGCCAAGGGCTCACTCATGCGTGTCCTACTAGACTTCTTATGCATAGACCTAGTCTGCCTACCATAAAGACAATGCTCACATGAATCAAAACATGCATAATCAAGGGGTGGTAAGTATTGCAAACTAGAAAGCATTTTCATTCCCTTCAAAGACATATGGCCCAAACAGGCATGTCAGCCACAAATGAGAAAGCATTATGAATAATGGCCACATTCCAAATAGCAAAATTCCCACTCTAATTACAATCCATTTGTAGCACAAACTTGACATATCTTATGCCAATCATGGGATTTTAGCCCCGACAATTGGTCGTCTTTAGAAAATGCGGACCTGAGAGAACGCATCATACCTGTCGGAGTGCGGATAGACTTGATTACTTGCTTCACAATGCGCTTTTCTTTAGTGGACAAAACCCAAGGAGCGCGAGGAAGCTGTACGCGACCATCAGCACTCGACTGCGGCCAAAGCGCCTCCATCTTACCTACCTCCTTCAAATCCATTCGTGCCCCTATAGTGTCTCTCTTTCTTGTGATGTGGTCCCATAGCAAGCTGCCCACATTCTTGAAAATACGCATGGGATCCAACAAGTGGTTGACCTGTAAGTGGGTCCAATATGGCAACTTGTAGAAAACTGAGAACCACCGCATTCCATTTGGATGTGATTCCGCATGGACCATTTTTAGCTCGTACAAGCTTGCGGCGTTCATACATGTTGGAGATCGTCCAAGGAAACCTTCCCTAAGTTCATGATCCTCCGGCAAGAAAGCAGCGTGTCCTTGATATACCATCTTCTTCATGGTTCGTGACCTTCGGGAGACTAACTGTGGCCCGCATAATGGACATGCATGATAACCTGAGGTAACCAGACCTATTCCAACACCACGACCTAGTGAATACTTGATTGAATGAGATAAAATATAGATATTACCAGCGAGACCGGAGGCCTGCTCACCTGAGCGTTCTCTCAATCCCGAAAAGTCATGCATTGTCCACATGAAAATGGCTCGAATATTGGCTGACCACCGACCATCGCGCCTGCTCATATCTTGCACAGTGACCCCCTCCTTCCACAAAATCTTAAGCTCATCGACTAATGGACGAAGATACACATCCATATTTTTTACTTTGTAGCGCCCTGGGATGAGCAAGCTTAGGATGAGATGTCCTTTCTTCGTAGAAAGCCATGGAGGGATGTTGTAGTTGATAAGGACTATAGGCCACAGACTGTAAGAAGTTGAGCACAGACCGAATGGGTTCACGCCATCCATTGCGAGACCGAGCCAAAGATTCCTTGGCTCTCACGCAAAGCCTGGGAATGTAGAGTCAATGTGGCTCCATGCGCGTAAATCCACTGATATTCATTGAACTCCATCCGTGGACCTATTCTGTGCATGCCACGTTGTCAAGCTCGCCATATTGAACGTACGAAACATGTGGTTTATGCGAGGGATGAGCGGAAAGTGTCTGAGAACTTTTTGAGGGATGGTTTGGCCTTGCAAGTCCAGTCGATACTTGTGAGCACCACACTTTGGACAAGTCTCCATAGTCTCGTATTCTCCTCGAAACAGTATACAATCGTTGATACATGCATGGATGTTATTGTAGTCCATGCCAAGCTTCTGTAAAACATGTCGTGCATCATCACGAGACTCTGGCATGGTATTTGCAGGTGGTAATGTATGATATTTCAATAACCTGAAAAAAATTATAAAACACCTTGAAAAAGCACAAATGTTTGTAATAATAGTGTCAAAAAAAAAATCAATGAAGCCTATGTGCAAGGTACCTGAACAACTTGGTCACACTCGTATCGCTCCACCCGTATTTTGCTTGCACACTTAAGAGTGCAAGCGATGTCTTCAATTGAGATAATTGGCACCCATCATATAATGGTATGGATGCTTCCTCTCTAAGCGGATCAGAAGTCTCGACATCCATGGGAATCAATGCATCGATCATTGCCTCCATCTCAGGCTCCAAGATTGTAGGTAGGTCTGGAAGGTTGCCTGTCTCCTCTGGCATTGACGGTATAGATTGGCCTTGCGAGTGGTGGATTGGCTCCTGCACTCCATCCATCGCACGCCCACGAACTCTTCTAATTGGCTGCAAAGGGTGCACTCCCCCTTGGGACGAGACATCACCTCCCTGGATAGAAAATTTTCCAACAAGACCCAATCTTATTGTATATGGTATTCAATTAGCTTGCGAGTATAATGCATGATTGATACTAACTTCAAATTACAGTTTGCTGAGAATCCGCAATCACCTGATCAATGATCTCAGATTGAAACTCGCCAAATCATCGTACGTGTTCTATAGACAATCGACATTTTCGTCTAATTGCCAACTTGGATTGAGAGCAAGGACATGGGACACGCTGATTAAGATACGCCTCGCAATCTTGAACAACAAGACCTTCTTCGTTTTCCATCTTGTCTATGTTACAACAAACAATTTAATGACTTGTAATACAATTTGGGAAAACGAGGCTCAAATGGATAGCTTTATGGAGATGTATGTCAAGTTGCAAGTTGACCATAAGCTCTTGCTTGAGAGGTTTTAGCCTCTGCAAGAGGTTGAGAAGCAAATTTTGAAAAACATTGAGGTTGATATTGATGCATCCATGGTGTTGAAATCTAAACTTCAAGATATAAGAAATGCTTTACTGATTGATGTAAAAAATGCATGGGACATAGTAGTTGAGAGATTTATTGATGTTATATCTCGGCCATATACCATGCTCAAGGATTTGTTTGTCCTGGTAGATAATTATTCATTATTGTAGAAAAACAAAGCATTGGTTTATAAGGTTCATGAGTTGAAGACTAAATGTTTGGACTTGACTAAAAGATTGGATAATGCCTTAGATGCTAAAAGGAAAAGTGATGAATATGTTACTTCATCATTGCAACAAAAAGATTGGTGACAAGGATGCTATGATTAATGAAGTTCTTCATGAGGTGAATATAGAGTTGAAGGGGATGGAACACGATTCTTCTTTGGGATCTAGTGGTGATCAGTCAATTATTGAGGTGTCTTCTTGTATGGCCATTATAGCTTATATACCTAGTTACGGTCTCTAGGTTATGTACTTTGAGTATTTTAGAGGGGCTCTAGTAGGATTACTTATACAACTGCACTAGAGGGCTTTGAGTATAAGTAATCCTAGTCAACAAAATTGATGAGTATCATTGAGGATCTCTTAGTCTAATAATAAATCAATCTCAACAAAAAGCATCTTAGTATTGTGGTTTTTTTGTCCTACGTCCATGTATAAAAATTAATGCCATTTATGTGGTTTTTTTGTCCTTCCGTTGACTAGTGGGCATGATTACTAATTTGTTATGTCTGTAAAGTTAATACAAAAACAAGGAATTATGCATATCACAATTAGATCCCCTACTTGGACATTATGAAGGATATGACCAATTTTAAGCCATCTTAAAGAGTCACCAATGTACATGGCCCATGGTAAAGCACATTGCATACCATTATCAATAAGTCTATTATCGTGCATCTTAAATCTCCTAATTAGACTTTATAAAGTGTATGACCAATTTTTAGCCCTCTTAAGGAGTCGATGTAATGGTACCCATAAAAAAGCAAAGTGCATACCATTACCATAATCATGGATATGTTATCGTTCCAATATATACACACACATGTGAACTACATCTTGAATCGACAAAAGCTATCCATTTGAGTGGACATACATCTCCATAAAGCTATCCATTTGAGTATACATCTCTTTCTCTTTCTCTCCCTCTCTCATTTCCTCCCCCTCTCTCTCCATCTCTCTCTCTTTCTCTCTCATTTCCTCTCCCTCTCACAATATATCCTAACACTCTCCAAAAGCAAAAGGGAGAGGGAGAGAGAGAATGCACTCTCCCTCCCTCTCCCTCTCCCTCTCCCTCTCCCTCTCCCTCTCCCTCTCTTTCTCTTTCTCTCCCTCTCTCATTTCCTCCCCCTCCCTCTCCCTCTCCCTCTCCCTCTCTTTCTCTTTCTCTTTCTCCCTCTCTCTCTCTCTTTCTCTCCCTCCCTCTCCCTCTCCCTCTCCCTCTCTTTCTCTCTCATTTCCTTTCCCTCTCACAATATATCCTAACACTCTCCAAAAGAAAAAGGGATAGGGAGAGAGAGAATGCACTCTCCCTCCCTCTCCCTCTCTCATTTCCTCCCCCTCCCCCTCCCTCTCCCTCTCCCTCTCCCTCTCTTTCTCTTTCTCTTTCGATTTCTCTTTCTCTTTCTCTCCCTCCCTCTCTCTTTTTCTCTCCCTCCCTCTCCCTCTCCCTCTCCCTCTCTTTCTCTCTCATTTCCTCTCTTAAACAAGCAAAAGAGAAAGTGATTTAAACCTTAAACAAGCAAAAGAAGGAGAGAGGGAGACTCACCGATGAGATATGGCGACTGTGGGGCGGCTCCTCTTCGCGATGAAGGCTCCTCCTCTCCTTCGCGAAAAACAACGGTGGTGGCGGCTGTGGCAAGTCTTCTTCCTCTCCTTCTCTCACGACGGTCGCTCTCTCCCTCGCTCTCGCTCTCAAAACACAAAACGCAAAAACGCGAAATAAATCCGCGCTTGGTTTCGGCCTGTTCTTTTTCCCTATGGAGCGTCGCTATTTGCGTCGCAAAAGTGACGCAAATAGGGACGGCGCTACCGTGTCGCTACCTGCCGTCGCTATAAGCTTAAATCCTTGTAGTGATTCTCTTAACCGAGGGAAAGTTGATCGATCTACCTAAGGTGAAGGGTTTCCAGGATTTGCCACCTCTGCAAACTATTTGTGAGATCCAAGCATTATTAGGGTCCACAAGATGGTACCTCAGATATCCCTAAGATGAAATGGGAATATATTAGCATGGATTTTATAATGGGTCTATCCACTGTACAAGGAGGTTATGATTCTATCTTAGTGGTCATGGATATGGTTACTAAGGCAGCTCATGCTATCCTAGTAGAATCAACCCATAAAAATTCTAACATCGTCTAAATCCTCATCAAGGAGATATTTCAACTACATGGGCTCTGAAAAAGGATTATTGGTAATCATGACACTCTTTTTACCTCCCAAATGTGGACTAATTTCTTTCAAGTCATCACGATTTAGCTATGTTTCAGCATGGCATATCACCAATAAAATGATGGACAAACTAAAAGAGTGAATCGAGTTTTGGAGGGTATTTTGAGAGCTATTTACAACAAGGAACCAAAAATATGGATTGAATACCTTCCATTGGTAGAGTACATCTATAATCCTTCGTTCTAACAAAAGATTGGGATGACTCTATTCCAAGCATTATTCAGGCAAGAGTGCTTATCTCTTGTAAATTTCTCTAATTCCATCATAAAGGTAGAAGCATTTAAAAGGATGCTAGATAACATATAGGAGCAATTCAAGGCAATTTGACAAGATGTAGAAGCAACACATGATCAACAAAAGGGCTATACAAACCCAAACAACACTAATCAAATCTTTAAAGAACGCGATATACTCTTCATAAGGGTTCAACCTAGTAAGAGTTCTCTATCTCTTTGAAAATTCAAGAAGAGTTTGAAGCAATAAGATTTCTCTATCTCTTGGAAAATTCAAGAAACTTAGTCCCAAATATTGTGGGCCATACAAAATCATAAAATGCCTTGGAACACATGCGTACAAGCCAGCCCTGCCTGCTCATCTAAAGATCCCCAATGTATTCCACATAAGCTTGCTAAAATCTTATGTTCTAAATCTTGAAACACCATATAATTAGAGAATTTGGGAAATTTTCAAGTCCCAATTTTAAATAATTAATAAATATTCGATTCCATGGCTAAATCTTGATCCATATTTAAAAGTGGGATTTGTCAAGGTAGCTTATATAGCATTTAGGGTAGATTCCACCTTTAAGTAAGATAGCAAGAGACCATGTGGTCAAACAATAAAGGTATCAGGGATTTCGAAAGTGTATAGAAAATCCCAACATTTCTAAAATAGTATTTTGAGCATATTCTTAACTATGAGCAAGTTCTAATACCAACCTAAGGGATCCTTGAAGTCAAACCTAAAAGAATCCTAAAAATTAGAAAAAAACCTTTGAGAAAAATCATACCTTAAAGGAAATTCTAGTCCCATGGAAGGACTTCCCAGAAGAAGATGCAACCTGGATTGAGGAATCTATTCTCCAAAGAGAACACCTCGAGTTTCTCTCAACATGAGAACATTTTGATTTCTCTAAGGGAAAAAGAATGCAATATACCCTATTTTCGTAGACAAGTATATATACTTTAGCTCTATTTTTATCCTCAGTCACTTATCCATGAGTAATTATGTCTATTTTTACTCTTATATCCTTATAGTAGCTCGAATTAATTTTAATGTGTTAAGAATATTTTATTTTAAATTAAATTAAATTATTCTAAACTTTTTAAGATGTACTTTAATCTTTTTCAAGTAATGAGAATTTTTAATCAATTTTTCTTTATAAATTATAAGTTTTTCTAATCATTGCTTATTTTTAAAGGACTATTTTAGCTAAATAATAAATTTTCCAATTTAATATTAATTTTTAAAACTATTGTAAGTTATTTTGAATCTCTTTGAAAATTTTGGCAATTTTTTAATGCTTTAAAAGTTGTAATAGATTGCAATTTTTTTCTTAATATATGATGAATTTGAACTATTTTTTTTCAATTTAAACATTCATTTTATTAGTTAAGAAAAAATGTGTGTGTGTGCATGTGCGCGCGTGCATGTGTGTGCGTGTGTGTGTGTGTTATACACAAAAAAGAAAATAATATTTATTTTAAAAACAAAAAAACCAAAAAAAACTTACCTTAAGACCTTAGGGCTTAAAATGGGGCCCTTAAGGAGGGGGCTACCATTAGCGGCTCCTCGGCCCCTCTTGAGGTCAATGGGATGGCCCCTCCCTTAGACAAAAAGAAAAGGATGTCCCCCTCCCTACACACACACACACACACACACACACGCACGCACGCACACACACACACAAGCATATCAATGTGGCAAGACCATCAAGTAGTTTTAATACTGAGAATATGATTGAGGTATATTATTGATTTTATTTTTCAAAAATATATCATGTTATTGAAATTTTATTTGTAAGATCTCTCTTAAAGAATAAATTAATCCATATGTTATTTTTTAAATGTACAAATTTTGAAATTAGAAATATAGCCAACATAATACCAAAATTTCTAGAAATTAGTATGTTAAAGCTTAAAATATTAAGTTAATTTAGAGATTATGGTTAATTTCATAATAAAATGAGGCTTAGAAATATTATAATCAATTTAGATTGATGAGTATAAAAGTGTCTATGATTAAGAAATTAATATAAAAGATTAAAAAGTAAAAAAAGTATAATTTTATGAAAAAAATTTAGAATAATTTTGAAAAATCATAAACTTCCAGATAGTTTTATTTATTCAAGAAATTAGATAGTGATTTAAAAAAAAATCTCATTGCTGTAGCTTGAACTTTATATATAAAAAATAATTATTTTTTAGATGTTATTTTATTTTTTAATATTTAGTTAAAATTTTTACAAAATTCATTATTTTATAGTTCTTTTTTAAAAGAATTATCTTAACTCCTTAATATCCTATTAAAGTGCATTCACACACATTGAATACTAAAAATCCTATGGTGTACAAAAACGGGATATCAAAGTGCATTCACATGCGTGGTATGTGAAAGTGCATTCATGCACATGAAGTTTAAACTTCATTTTTGAATTAGAATCATAGTGATGAATTGGAAAATTATAGGAAAATTTCCATTAGATGTTTTTAACTTGTTGGAATTTTAATTAATCATTACTTTGAAAAGAATGATTGTTAGAAAATTAGAGAGCAATTATGGTTGCGTTGAACTATGGAAGATTTTACTAATTATGCTCGTGAGAGATGTTTCACTAATTCCAATAACCCTTTCTTGCCCACCATTGTAGTGGCAACTTGGGTTGCAATGAAGAGCTACCTCATGAGTAAGCCTTGCTTGGACCACTCCATGAACAAGGCCTACGTGGATCTCTCTATGAAGCAACTCTTCTTGCCCATGCAAGACAAGGACATTGACTCATGTACAAAAATACCCACCAAAAGAAAAGAGAGAGAAAAACAAGAGCAAAAAAGAGAAAAAAAAAGGGGGGGGAGAAAAAAGAGCATGCATACCCCACACATGCACACGCACCTAGGAATCCTCAAGTTGAGGATATTTAGTGATTTTGAATTAGTTGCCTCCATCCTCAACCCCCTAACCCTTCTCCCCACATCTCATTCATGGTCCTCAATGACACGACATCGGAAGGAATTGGCTAAAAATGGGGGAGGGAATATTACAACAGCCTTTGCATGCAAGAGATGAGTATAGGTCTAGACATGAGAGAGCACTAAAGAGAAGAAAGGAGGTTTCACCATTTGGTCCCTCACCCTCACTCTACCTCTCTTTTTCTCAATCTTACCCTCTCTCCCTCTCTTTCTCTCATAATAATTAAAAAAAGTAAGAAGGCAAGAACAAGAGGTTTGCACACACATGAATAGCTTGTTCTATGCAAACTCATCCTTTAAATACATTTTAAGGGTTAGGGTTTCCCCATCCCCCTTGGGTATCCAACCCCTTTTTTGGCCTTGTGACCAATTTTTTCTTTTGTATGTATTTAGACTAGTTAATTACAAACAATGTTGCACATGCATGATGTTTTGGTGTCTTTTAATCATGAATGCTTCAATTTTACATAAGAATACACTTGCAAATTATGTAGCAAATTTCTTAGATCTATCAATAACCAAACAACAACTTGTTCGAGCCCTCTTTCACCCTTGTCTCGACTTGTAGTCACTATTTGTCACCTATAGAACTTTGAGAAACACGTTAGACAACCCGTGGCACTATTTACTACTTTTGAGGTCTAAATAGAGCATGTGGGGACTCAAATTTAATAAAAAATACCATGCTTGAGCACCCAAAATGGACACAATTCCCTCTATAATGCAATAGCTCTCAGCTTTCAATCAGATACCTACATCTCGTCTTTGCTTGTAGATCTAACCACTCAATCACACATGATAGATGAAGTAGATACCCAAGCTTTGATACAAATGCAATATGCAATAACCTTCATCCTTCTTGCAATCCCCCACCAAAGAAGATTGATCAATCAAGAACAAAGGCCCAAATTTAAATTCAAATTTGCTCATAGGACCAAGATACATTCAATGTCAAGAAACCACCAAGCATTTGACAAATCACTATTGCAAGCACTTCAAAAAGTTTTACTCATGATCAACTTCAAGAAAGCGAAAGCTCAAGTCTAGAAATTTCATGGATGCCATAGAAGTAATCTCTTGAATCATGAACATGGGCCTTCAATCTTCTGGAGTATTTACAAAATCCCCTACTCAAGCTATTGTAGAATAGTCTTAGAGCATGAAATCGATGAAATATTCAAAAATCTTGATGCTTACACAAAGAATACATGGTTGCCCGTAATGTCCAAGGCAGATGGAAAATGAAAGAATCTCAAAATGATGAGAAAATGGATCAAATGTTGGCCCCTTCATCAATGCTGAGGTTGAATCTTATTCTTAGGAAGAGTAAGAGAATGTCAAAACCCCCTTCAAATCTTCAAGATTTTTTAAATTTTTAGTAGAGCTTCATGGCCTCCCCAATCTAAAAGATCATTTATATTTCCTTCTTTGATGGTTAATAGCTGCTTGCTTCATGGATATTCAGGTCGGGCAACGCATGCTGAAAAAGATATGATTTCTATAACTTGTTAAAGAAGATGTGATTGAAATGCTATTCTTCTTGAAGCTAACATTATTAAGAATCATGCTAGCTATATCTTGGTGAGTAGCCTTCTTCTACCAAAGGTAATATTTGTGAATATTCCCTGTAGTGTACATCCCTCTTGGCCTAAAAGAAGATAAAGATGTCAAGAAAAGAACATGTATCGGCTTGCTTCTTCAAGTGGGACCTGATATAGTCTACTTCTCGTGGCCTTTATAGTCTCGAACTAATTCTCCTTTGTTTCCAAGGATTTTCAATGTTGGGAAACCATGTACATTGTATTCAGGTGCCTAGATCTTTGTTCATCTCATCATTTGCATAAACCTTAGTAAGGATGATTAACTACTGCTATGAGTAATCTCACCAACAACAAAGAGACTAAACACATTTGGTATTATAATTTGGTTGGAGGATACAAAGAACAGAAACACCAAAGAAGAAGAGCAAATATGTCCCCCACATCTTCCTTCCTCTTGACTTGAAAATTAAGGCATGATGCACAAACCACATGCAGCCATACCAACCATAGGTAGCACAAATGCAAGGGAAATCTTGCATGGTTTGATGAAAGAAAAGCATTTGAAACAATTATGAGCACAAAGCTAAGGTAACAAGGAAGCCAAATTCAAGTTCCTTGGGTGCTCATAAAGCTTAAAAGAGGAGAGAGGTGAGGATTTCTAGCATGGGAGCTTGAGAAGGATCTTGAAAAGGGAAATGGAAGACCCTCTCTTAGAAAAGTAGAGGAACTTTTAGTCTTTTTCTTCTTCATGTGACCCT